>NC_057799.1:515715729-515776827 GCF_018294505.1 Triticum aestivum | reverse complement strand
CGAGCCCCGAGCCCCGCCGCCCAGCCCCGCCCCCGCCGGAGCCCCCCCTCGCCGGAGCCCGCCGTCGAGGTACTGCCGCCGCCCGTCCCCGTCGTTGACCGGTTTTCTGAAGAAAAAAAACCTTCGTTTTAAAAAAAACCCTAGATCAGTTTTTTTCGGTTTTGTTATTTTGCGAACGTTCACCGAACCGTTCGTTTTAACGAACACGTTCGTCGGTTTTTCTCTGTTAACGAACGTCCGTTCTTTAACCGTTCGTCCGTTTTTCTTTTTCATCGGATTTTCTCGTTATTTTCTCAGATTCGATTTCTGATCGAATCTTCGATTCTGTTTAACTTCTCGCTCGTTTATCGGAATCAGGCGATTCAAGCGCCTAGAGTTTCGTCTTGAAATTCTCTTTACGTTTAACCTACTTAAACAAGTTTTTGCTACAGTAAAATTTGACCTAGACCCAGATTAGCAAACGAAGTTTCTTTCTTTCGCCGTTTGACTTTCGTTGCTTCTTTCGAGTTGATTCTTTTTGCAAACCGGAGTTCTTAAGTTGAATTTTCTGGTTAGATCTTTCATTCGAGTTTTACCTGTGCATTAGATGAGTACTGATTGTATGCTTTTTTGTTTGCGATAGAGTACCCGGAGTGTGCCGCTTGTTACTTCGAATCGCTAGGTTTTGCGGATCATCAGCAAGGCAAGTAACACTTTGATCATATCCCGTTCATACCCAGTTTTTATGCATTAGATTCAACCCTCAAACATTGCATGATTAGGATCTAATTAAATTGTGGGTATTGGTAAGTAGTTGAGGTAGAACCTATCACCTGTTTTCTTATCAAACCCTTGGGAGTTACTTCTACGTTGCTTTTACTATTGCCATGCTATGCTCGTAGACGTGGTTTGGGTTTGAGTGAAATTCATGACAGATGTGGGATTGTTAATTAATGGTTTACTTAAGGTGGCAACTTAAACTCACATCTGGGTGGATTGAGGTACCTGGGTATTCCAGGATTGCCTGTTTTTCTTTTGGACCGCCACCCAGGTTCAAAGGGATCATGAGATTATTCATGCTAGAAACTTCCGTGTGCAGCCGCAAGCTATTATGGGCTCTAGCATAGTTGATTAAGTTGTGTGAACTCTTACAGTGGTAGACTAGTAGATGTAGGGGAAAGTAGGTGTAACTGTCTACCCATACGTAAGGTGCAAACACTTCTGAAAGACTATGTCTTGGTCATCCGTTACTCAAACACCATGTAGTGCGAGTAATCCAACGGAGGAGATCAAGTCTTGTGGGGAAAAGTGCACAAACCTCTGCAGAGTGTACAAACTGATCATGATTAGCCGTGTCCCCGGTTATGGACAATTTGAGTATCTAGTCCTTGGATATCATGTGAATCTCATCACAATGTTACTTCTAATTAATTTTGTTGGGTTATTGATGACTTTTTAATTGGGATTGAGATGCTGTCAACCATCTCAATGTTACACAACCACCATGATAGTTAAATAAAATTAGTTCTTTTGAAGCAGGATAAAATTGGCTTTTCGCAAAAACTGTAACCATAGAGCTTTCCACCAGCCACATATGCATATAGTATAGCATTATTTTGTTCATTATTCTCTATGTGTTACATTGCCAGCATATTCTATGTGCTGACCCGTTTTCGGGCTGCAACGTTTCATGTTGCAGACTTTTCAGACGACGAGTAAGATGCCTTAGGTCGTGGTCTTATACTCAGTGATGCCGCTGGAGTTGATGGACTCACTTATCTTCCAAGTCTTCCGCTGTTATCGTTATTAGATGGCCTTAAGCCATGTTTTCATACTTAATCTCTTTGGAGATATTCGATGTAATAAGTGTGTGATTGCTACTCTGTTATAAATCCTCCATTTGTACTGTGCGTGTCAGCATTACTGATCCAGGGATGACACTGGTGCACAGCAGCACAGGCCATTTGAGGTCTGGTCGCTACAGGCCAGTTGCTTCCCTGTTCTGGATTATATCCCCCAAAGGAGCAGAACTGACCACAGTGATGGGATGACCCTGAAAATATTGCTTAAGCTTTCGGCTCACCATGAAAACTCCATACACCAGCTTCTGCCAATGTGGGTACCTCTGCTTGGACTCAATAAGTACCTCACTGATATAATAAACCGGCCGTTGAACCGGATACTCCTTTCCGGCCTCCTTGCGCTCCACCACAATAGACACACTAACAGCCCGGGCATTAGCAGCCACATATAACAACAAGGGCTCTTTATCAACAGGAGCAGCAAGAACAGGCGGCTCGGCTAGCTGCGGCTTTAGGTCCTCGAACGCTTCATTGGCGGTGTCACTCCAGACGAAGTCATCTATGTTGGAGATTGCCAAGGTTGTTTTCTTTTGTCAAGAATGACAGGATCTCTGTGCGGGAATTTCTTCAATCCCAGGATCTTTTCTCTATGTTTTATTTGCCCCTTTCTCATGAGGCTGCTGCTGAGTTGCACATGCTGGAAAGTTGGATCATGCAGTTAGACAGAGACCCCACCTTACCTGATGTTTGGATATGTCCTGGTCAATCAGGAGGGTACACTGCGAAAAGTTTTTACATGATCATGCACTCACACTTACCTACAATACAACCTTGCAAATGGATTTGGCAGAGTAAGTGCACCATGAAGATCAAGGTCTTCGACTGGCTTTTATTCTTTGACAGACTTAACACCAAGGATATGCTGGTTAGGAGACACTGGCGCTTAAACCAGGATGACAATCTTTGCCTCACCTGCAGTGAGCTGGCATATGAGGATAGAATACATCTATTTTTTAACTGCACCTTCAGCTGTAGAGTCTGGAACTATTTGGGTATTGATTGGTCTGGAGGCTCAGATATTCTGCAATGTATCCTGCACGCCAGGTCCAGCTTCACACACCCTTTCTTCGTTGAAGTTATGCTAACAGCAGCATGGAATATTTGGATTTTGCGAAATAGCAGAATCTTCAGAGCTGAGAGAGCTACTTTCAGTGATTGGAAGTGTAAATTCATCCATGATATTTCTTTGCTTGCTCACAGGGTGAAGGACTGTAACAAGCCAAAACTTTTGGCTTGGATTGCTTCTTTGTTGTAAAGCAAGTACAGTTAGTTAGCCATTAAGGAAATATGCCCTAGAGGCAATAATAAAGTATTATATATTTCCTTATATCATGATAAATGTTTATTATTCATGCTAGAATTGTATTAACCGGAAACATAATACATGTGTGAATACATAGACAAACAGAGTGTCACTAGTATGCCTCTACTTGACTAGCTCGTTAATCAAAGATGGTTATGTTTCCTAGCCATAGACATGAGTTGTCATTTGATTAACGGGATCACCTCATTAGGAGAATGACGTGATTGACTTGACCCATTCCGTTAGCTTAGCACCCGATCGTTTAGTATGTTGCTATTGCTTTCTTCATGACTTATACATGTTCCTATGACTATGAGATTATGCAACTCCCGTTTACCGGAGGAACACTTTGTGTGCTACCAAACGTCACAACGTAACTGGGTGATTATAAAGGTGCTCTACAGCTGTCTCCAAAGGTATTTGTTGGGTTGGCATATTTCGAGATTAGGATTTGTCACTCCGACTGTCGGAGAGGTATCTCTGGGCCCACTCGGTAATGCACATCACTATAAGCCTTGCAAGCATTGTGACTAATGAGTTAGTTGCGGGATGATGTATTACGGAACGAGTAAAGAGACTTGCCGGTAATGAGATTGAACTAGGTATCGAGATACCGACGATCGAATCTCGGGCAAGTAACATACCGATGACAAAGGGAACAACGTATGTTGTTATGCGGTCTGACCGATAAAGATCTTTGTAGAATATGTGGGAGCCAATATGGGCATCCAGGTCCCGCTATTGGTTATTGACCATAGAGGTGTCTCGGTCATGTCTACATAGTTCTCGAACCCAAAGGGTCCGCACGCTTAAAGTTACGATGACAGTTATATTATGAGTTTATATGTTTTGATGTACCGAAGATTGTTCGGAGTCCCGGATGTGATCACGGACATGACGAGGAGTCTCGAAATGGTCGAGACGTAAAGATTGATATATTGGACGACTATATTCGGACACCAGAAGTGTTCCGGAGAACTTTCGGATTAAACCGGAGTGCCGGAGGGTTACCGGAACCCCCCGGGGAAGTATTGGGCCTTGGTGGGCCTTGAGGGGAGAGAGAGGGCAGCAGCCATGAGGTGGCGCGCCCCCTCCCAAGGGGAGTCCTAGTTGGACTAGGAGAGGGGGGCACAGCCCCCTTTCCCTCTCCCTCTCCCTCTCTTTCCTTCCCCCCTCTTTTCCTAGTAGGACTAGGAAAGGGGAGTCCTACTCCTACTAGGAGGAGGACTCCCCCTCTCTCCTTGGCGCGCCTAGGGCAGCCGGCCTCCCCCTTGCTCCTTTATATACGGGGGCAGGGGGCACCTGAGAACACACTTGATATACGATATTTTAGCCGTGTGCGGTGCCCCCCTCCACCAGATTACACCTCGATAATACCGTTGCGGAGCTTAGGCGAAGCCCTGCGTCGGTGGAACATCATCATCGTCACCACGCCGTCGTGCTGACGAAACTCTCCCTCAACACTCGGCTGGATCGGAGTTCGAGGGACGTCATCGAACTGAACGTGTGTAGAACTTCGGAGGTGCCGTGCGTTCGGTACTTGATCGGTCGGATCGTGAAGACGTACGACTACATCAACCGCGTTGTGATAACGCTTCCGCTGTCGGTCTACGAGGGTACGTGGACAACACTCTCCCCTCTCGTTGCTATACATCACCATGATCTTGCGTGTGCGTAGGAATTTTTTTTGAAATTACTACGTTACCTGTCAGTGGTATCAGAGCCTGGTTTTATGCGTTGATGCTATGCACGTGTAGAACACAAGTGAGTTGTGGGCGATATAAGTCATACTGCTTACCAGCATGTCATACTTTGGTTCAGCGGTATTGTGAGATGAAGCAGCCCGGACCGACATTACCCGTACGCTTACGCGAGACTGGTTTCACCGTTGCGTGCACTCGTTGCTTAAAGGTGACCGGCGGGTGTCTGTCTCTCTCACTTTAGTTGAACCGAGTGTGGCTACGCCCGGTCCTTGCGAAGGTTAAAACAGCACCAACTTGACAAACTATCGTTGTGGTTTTGATGTGTAGGTAAGAACGGTTCTTGCTAAGCCCGTAGCAGCCACGTAAAACTTGCAACAACAAAGTAGAGGACGTCTAACTTGTTTTTGCAGGGCATGTTGTGATGTGATATGGTCAAGACATGATGTCATATAATTTGTTGTATGAGATGATCATGTTTTGTAACCGAGTTATCGGCAACTGGCAGGAGCCATATGGTTGTCGCTTTATTGTATGAGATGCTATCCCCATGTAATAGTTTTACTTTATCACTAAGAGGTAGAGATAGTCGTAAAAGCAATTATTTGGCGAGACGACAATGATACTATGATGGAGATCAAGGTGTCGCGCCGGTGACGATGGTGATCATGACGGTGCTTCGGAGATGGAGATCACGAGCACGGTGCTTCGGGGATGGAGATCACAAGCACAAGATGATGATGGCCATATCACATCACTTATATTGATTGCATGTGATGTTAATCCTTTATGCATCTTATCTTGCTTTGATTGACGGTAGCATTATAAGATGATCTCTCACTAAAATTTCAAGATAAAAGTGTTCTCCCTGAGTATGCACCGTTGCAAAAGTTCTTCGTGCTGAGACACCACGTGTTAATCGGGTGTGATAGGCTCTACGTTCAAATACAACGGGTGCAAAACAGTTGCACACGCGGAATACTCAGGTTAAACTTGACGAGCCTAGCATATACAGATATGGCCTCGGAACACAGAGACCGAAAGGTCGAGCGTTAATCATATAGTAGATATGATCAACATAGTGATGTTCACCATTGAAACTACTCCATCTCACGTGTTAATCGGACATGGTTTAGTTGCTTTGGATCACGTAATCATTTAGATGATTAGAGGGATGTCTATCTAAGTGGGAGTTCTTAAGTAATACGATTAATCAAACTTAAATTTATCATGAACTTAGTCCTGATAGTATTTTGCAAATTACGTTATAGATCAATAGCTCGCGTTGTTGCTTCCCTGTGTTTATTTCTGATATGTTCCTAGAGAAAAAATTATGTTGAAAGATGTTAGTAGCAAAGATGCGGATTGGATCCGCGATCTGAGGATTATCCTCATTGCTGCACAGAAGAATTACGTCCTGGAAGCACCGCTAGGTGCCAGGCCTCCTGCAAGAGCTACGCCAGAAGTTATGAACGTCTGGAAAAGCAAAGCTGATGACTACTCAATAGTTCAGTGTGCCATGCTTTACGGCTTAGAACCGGGACTTCAACGACGTTTTGAACGTCATGGAGCATATGAGATGTTCCAGGAGTTGAAGTTAATATTTCAAGCAAATGCCCGGATTGAGAGATATGAAGTCTCCAATAAGTTCTATAGCTGCAAGATGGAAGAGAATAGTTCTGTCAGTGAGCATATACTCCGAATGTCTGGGTATAATAATCAATTGGTTCAACTAGGAGTTGAACTTCCGGATGATTGCGTCATTGACAGAATTCTTCAATCACTGCCACCAAGCTACAAGAGCTTTGTGATGAACTATAACATGCAAGGGATGGATAAGACAATTCCCGAGCTCTTCACAATGCTAAAGGCAGCGGAGGTAGAAATCAAAAAGGAGCATCAAGTGTTGATGGTCAGTAAAACCACTAGTTTCAAGAAAAGGGAAAAGGGAAGAAGGGGAACTTCAAAAAGAACGGCAAGCAAGTTGCTACTCAAGTGAAGAAGCCCAAGTCTGTACCTAAGCCTGAGACTAAGTGCTTCTAATGCAAAGGGACTGGTCACTGGAGGTGGAACTGCTCCAAGTATTTGGTGGATAAGAAGGATGGCAAAGTGAACAAAGGTATATTGGATATACATGTTATTGATGTGTACTTACTAGTGTTTATAGCAACCCCTCAGTATTTGATACTGGTTCAGTTGCTAAAGAGTAGTAACTCGAAAACGGGAGTTGCAGAATAAACAGAGACTAGTAAAAGGCAAGGTGACGATGTGTGTTGGAAGTAGTTCCAAGATTGATATGATCATCATCGCACACTCCCTATACTTTTGGGATTAATGTTCAAACTAAGTAAGTGTTATTTGGTGTTTGCGTTGAGCATGAATATGATTTGATCATGTTTATTGCACTACGGTTATTCATTTAAGTTAGAGAACAATTGTTGTTCTGTTTACATGAATAAAAACCTTCTATGGTCATACACACCAACGAAAATGGTTCGTTGGATCTCGATCGTAGTGATACACATAATCATAATATTGAAGCCAAAAGATGCAAAGTTAATAATGATAGTGCAACTTATTTGTGGCACTGCCGTTTAGGTCATATTGGTGTAAAGCGCATGAAGAAACTCCATTCTGATGGGATTTTGGAATCACTTGCTTATGAATCACTTGATGCTTGCGAACCGTGCCTCATGGGCAAGATGACTAAAACGCCGTTCTCCGGAACTATGGAGAGAGCAACAGATTTGTTGGAAATCATACATACAGATGTATGTGGCCCGATGAATGTTGAGGCTCGTAGCAGGTATCATTATTTTCTGACCTTCACAGATGTTTTGAGCAGATATGGGTATATCTGCTTCATGAAACAGAAGTCTGAAACGTTTGAAAAGTTCATATAATTTCAGAGTGAAGTGGAAAATCATCGTAACAAGAAAATAAAGTTTCTACGATCGGATCGCGGAGACAAATATTTTAGTTACGAGTTTGGTCTTCAATTAAAACAATGTGGAATAGTTTCACAAATTCGTGCCACCTGGAACACCATAGCATAATGGTGTGTCCGAACGTCATAACCGTACTTTATTGGATATAGTGCAATCTATGATGTCTCTTACCAATTTACCACTATCGTTTTGGGGTTATGCATTAGAGACAGCTACATTCACGTTAAATAGGGCACCATCAAAATCCGTTGAGACGACGCCTTATGAACTGTGGTTTGGCAAGAAACCAAAGTTGTCGTTTCTTAAAGTTTGGGGTTGCGATGCTTATGTGAAAAAGTTTCATCCTGATAAGCTCAAACCCAAATCGGAGAAATGTGTCTTCATAGGATACCCAAAGGAGACAGTTGGGTACACCTTCTATCACAGATCCGAAGGCAAGACATTCGTTGCTTAGTATGGATCCTTTCTTGAGAAGGAGTTTCTCTCGAAAGAAGTCAGTGGGAGGAAAGTAGAACTTGATGAGGTAACTGTACCTGCTCCCTTATTGGAAAGTAGTTCATCACAGAAATCTGTTCCTGTGACTCCTACACCAATCAGTGAGGCAGTTAATGATGATGATCATGAAACTTCAGATCAATTTGTTACTAAACCTCGTAGGTCAACCAGAGTAAGATCCGCACCAGAGTGGTACGGTAATCCTGTTCTGGAGGTTATGTTACTAGACCATGACAAACCTACGAACTATGAAGAAGCGATGGTGAGCCCAGATTCCGCAAAATGGCTTGAGGCCATGAAATCTGAGATGAGATCCATGTATGAGAACAAAGTATGGACTTCGGTTGACTTGCCCGATGATCGGCGAGCCATTGAGATTAAATGGATCTTCAAGAGGAAGACAGACGTTGATAGTAGTGTTACTATCTACAAAGCTAGAATAGTCGCAAAAGGTTTTCGACAAGTTCAAGGTGTTGACTACGATGAGAGAGTTTCTCACTCGTATCTATGCTCAAAGTCTGTCTGAATCATGTTAGCAATTGCCGCATTTTATGAAATCTGGCAAATGGATAATCAAAACTACATTCCTTAATGGATTTATTAAAGAAGAGTTGTATATGATGCAAGCAAAAGGTTTTGTCAATCCTAAAGGTGCTAACAAAATATGCAAGCTCCAGCGATCCATCTATGGACTGGTGCAAGCATCTCGGAGTTGGAATATACACTTTGATAAGTTGATCAAAGGATATAGTTTTATACAGACTTGCGGTGAGGCCTGTATTTACAAGAAAGTGAGTGGGAGCACTACAGCATTTCTGATAAGTATATGTGAATGACATATTGTTGATCAGAAATAATGTAGAATTATTCTACAAAGCATAAAGGAGTGTTTGAAAGAAGTTTTTCAAAGAAAGACCTCGGTGAAGCTGCTTACATATTGAGCATCAAGATCTATAGAGATAGATCAAGACGCTTGATATGTTTTTTCAATGAGTACATACCCTAACGAGATTTTGAAGTAGTTCAAAATAGAACAGTCAAAGAAAGAGTTCTTGCCTGTGTTACAAGGTGTGAAATTGAGTAAGACTCAAAGCCCGACCACGGCAGAAGATAGAAAGATAATGAAAGTCATTCCCTATGCCTCGGCCATAGGTTCTATAAAGTATGCCATGCTGTGTACCAGATCTATTGTGTACCCTACACTGATTTTGGCAAGGGGGTACAATAGTGATCTAGGAGTAGATCACTGGACAGCGGTCAAAATTATCCTTAGTGGAATAAGGATATGTTTCTCGATTATGGAAGTGACAAAAGGTTCGTCGTAAAGGGTTACGTCGATGCAAGTTTTGACACTAATCTAGATGACTCTAAGTCTCGGTCTAGATACATATTGAAAGTGGGAGCAATTAGCTAGAGTAGCTCCGTGCAGAGCATTGTAGACATAGAAATTTGCAAAATACTTACGGATCTGAATGTGACAGACCCGTTGACTAAAATTATCTCACAATCAAAACATGATCACACCTTCGTACTCTTTGGGTGTTAATCACATAGCGATGTGAACTAGATTATTGACTTTAGTAAACCCTTTGTGTGTTGGTCACATAGAGATGTGATCTATGGGTGTTAATCACATGGTGATGTGAATTATTGATGTTAAATCACATGGCGATGTGAACTAGATTATTGAATCTAGTGCAAGTGGGAGACTGAAGGAAATATGCCCTAGGGGCAATAATAAAGTATTATATATTTCCTTATATCATGATAAATGTTTATTATTCATGCTAGAATTGTATTAACCGGAAACATAATACATGTGTGAATACATAGACAAACAGAGTGTCACTAGTATGCCTCTACTTGACTAGCTCGTTAATCAAAGATGGTTATGTTTCCTAGCCATAGACATGAGTTGTCATTTGATTAACGGGATCACCTCATTAGGAGAATGACGTGATTGACTTGACCCATTCTGTTAGCTTAGCACCCGATCGTTTAGTATGTTGCTATTGCTTTCTTCATGACTTATACATGTTCCTATGACTATGAGATTATGCAACTCCCGTTTACCGGAGGAACACTTTGTGTGCTACCAAACGTCACAACGTAACTGGGCGATTATAAAGGTGCTCTACAGGTGTCTCCAAAGGTATTTGTTGGGTTGGCGTATTTCGAGATTAGGATTTGTCACTCCGATTGTCGGAGAGGTATCTCTGGGCCCACTCGGTAATGCACATCACTATAAGCCTTGCAAGCATTGTGACTAATGAGTTTGTTGCAGGATGATGTATTACGGAACGAGTAAAGAGACTTGCCGGTAACGAGGTTGAACTAGGTATCGAGATACCGACGATCGAATCTCGGGCAAGTAACATACCGATGACAAAGGGAACAACGTATGTTGTTATGCGGTCTGACCGATAAAGATCTTCGTAGAATATGTGGGAGCCAATATGGGCATCCAAGTCCCGCTATTGGTTATTGACCAGAGAGGTGTCTCGGTCATGTCTACATAGTTCTCGAACCCAAAGGGTCCGCACGCTTAAAGTTACGATGACAGTTATATTATGTGTTTCTATGGTTTGATGTACCGAAGGTTGTTCGGAGTCCCGGATGTGATCACGGACATGACGAGGAGTCTCAAAATGGTCGAGACGTAAAGATTGATATATTGGACGACTATATTCGGACACCGGAAGTGTTTTGTGATGGAGATGTACGACCCCCCAATTCAAAAAGGTCAAAGGCGTGGTCTACCGGCGATCCGAAGGTTTTAGTTTTTGGTTTGCTTTGAGTCGTAGGAAAGACTGCACTATTAAGAGGGGTTGGTGTGGATAAAGGTTGTGTCGGGTACCCCGTGCCAAACCATATACACTAGCCCACCCATTCCTAACACTTAAAACCATAGTGTGCATGCATGTTGTACTCAGAGTGCTTGCAACAGAAAGTTACTGGGTACCCCGTGCGCACGGTATACTGCGTAACTCTCTAGGTACTCGGTGCGCATGGGGTCTTTTGACCCCCGTGCACATGGGCTACTACGTAAACTCTCTGAGTACCCCGTGCACACGGGATGGTGTGAAAGTCTCTGAGTACCCCATGCGCACGGGGCTGACTTAGCCCGTGCGCGCGGGGTCCAACGGGCGGAAACGGCCACCCCGGGACAAACACTATAAAAGCCCCCCTTCTTCTTCCTTCATCCCTAACCCCAATGTCTTGTTGAGCTCCACCATTGCTACACCTCATTTTGCTCAATACTCTCAATCCCTCCACCAAACTTGTTGCAACGTTGGGGATTGGCAGGGCAAGACCCGATCTATATCTTGACCAAACCAAATCGCGTTCCCCGCAACATTTCTCCCCATTGACTTGTTACTCTTGGAGCTTGGGCTCCTAGGCGGTTAGAGGTTCCTCCGGAAGCTTCCTTGCTTATGGTGTGCTCCTGAGAAGTTTGTAAAGGTGTGGTGGTCGCCTTCAAGACCAACCCCGAGTAATTAGAGGCTCATCCGTTGGGGGTGACTCAAAAGAGACTACGGTGAGCCTTCGTGGCGTTCCGCAAGCTTTGGCTCCAGTACTGCTCTAAACGGAGAGTAGGTCTTCCCCAAGGAAGAGTGAACTTCGGGTTAAAATCCGCGTCCTCTCCTCACTTGTGGTTAATACTTTCCCGCACCTTACTTTGCCTTGTATACTTGTTGGCTTGCTAATTACATTGTTGCCTAGCATACCTTGATTTAAGCTTGCTTGTCATATAGGTTGTCTTCACCTAGTTGCATAACTAGTGAACCCTATTTATCTGCTAAACCTTAAAATTGACAAGAAAGATTAAAATTGTAGTCTCCCATTCACCCCCGTCCCCTCTAGTCGACCGTATCGATCCTTTCAATTGGTATTAGAGCCTCGTGCTCTAATATAAGGTTTTACAACCTTAGAGGATACAATCGATCTAGGGAATGAGGGAGGTGGCACACCCGTTGCGGAGGATGGTCAAAACCTAACCCCCCCTGCCGCGCCCAAGGCACTTGGTGCCCCGGTCGTTGCTCCCGCCACTTCTATTAACCCGGGTGCCCCTTTGACCGCGGCCGATATTCTTTCAATGTTTGCGGACCTCAAAGCCTCTATGTTGAAATAAGTTCGTTCCCCGGTCTAGGAGGAAATTGATGCTCGCTTAAAGCCCTCGACATCTGGATCAAACTCATTTGATCCAAATGCCATTCATCATGCGGATGACTCGAGAGAACCTCTTGCATCTCTGGCTCGTACTCAAGTTCCCAAGAACAATGTCGTGGAACCTTTTTACTCACCACAACCCTTGCAACATCCTCGTATGTATCCTGTTGGGCCTCCGCCCCCTTTGAAAGCTAATGTGTTTGCTAAGTGGAAGCTAGATATGGAGTCTTACATGCGCAGTGCTTCAACTCAACTGTGGTGGATTGCGGTTAATGGATTCAACCCCAAGGACCCAATGAATCTCACTCCAAGAGAAGCATTTGATGATCAACTCAATGCAACCGCCCACAACATGTTGCGCACCGTGGTGACCGAAGACTATAGTGACTCCATTGCTCTCCTTAAGACCGCCAAGGAAATATGGGATTGCCTTGAGGAGGCTCTCGAAGAAGATGAAGCAATTCGAAGATCTCGATTGGCTTTGCTCAAGCAAGAAGTCAATCTCTTTGTGAGGAATGAGGGTGAGTCCATGTCGTGGGAAACCATGGCCACCTATGGGACCAGGAGGCCCCTTGCTGGTTTGGCAGGGGGATTCGCGTTGCACAAAGAGCAGAAGAGCGTGGGGCAGCATGGCAGAGATCATGCAGGCAATTTTACCCAGGTTCGGGCCGCTGTGAGGCGTAAAACCCTACTCCTGCTTTGGTGGATTGATGGTGGAAAGGTGGTGGTGGAACGTAGTACACTTTCCCGGCAAGGGTTGCCTCAAGGCGATAGTGGCTACGCGCGTATGGTGGTGTGAGTTATCCAACCTTCTAAACCTTTCTACGATTGCCACGGGCCTCCTTTTATAGATCAAGGGGTTACCACAATGGCAAAGTAGTCATTACGCACTGATAAGATAGCAACAGTGCTATCATACCTAACTCTGTGGGCTGACAGGGCGCACTAAACGCACTGCTCAACGTCACATGTTGGTTGCCCGGCAAGGCTTGCCGGGCTATCTCGCCAGCTTCACGCCTGCTTGCTTGACATGTCGCGGGACGGGTGTCATCCGTGGGTTTTTCCTGTAGGGAGGGGCCGCCATGTGGCGAATGGCTGCCACTTAGTCACTCTGCATCTTGACACCGCACTGATCGACGGTGTGGGTCACGGTGGAGTCGTTGGTGAGGTGGTTTTGCCTCCGTGAGTCCCGACAGGCCCTGCCGGGACGTCTTGGTTGTCTGCTTCTGGGGGTGGCCTCGCCCCTTGCCGGGCTCGCCTGCTCGGCAATGGAGGCCCTTCTCTTGACGATATCTCGCTTCCCTGACATGATCCTGGCCCCTCTGATCTACATGTTGGTCCTTCGAATCTCTTGGTTTCTTGTACTCTGACTTGGTTTGGTGCTCCAATCTTCATCCCGTGCATGTGCACAGTCAGGGCAACAGACCCAGGGTTTGTTGCACCGATAGAAGCCCTTGGGCCTGCCCCGAATGCGCTGCCGAGCGTCGTCGGGGTAGGGCCTAATAAGTGCACAGGCAGGGTTGCTGAAGAGGCTGGCTTCTTGAGGTCTTCTTTGCTTCTTCATTAGCCTTGATTCCAGGCCAGTTTCCGGTTTCTCCGCGCATCGTGCGCAACGTCGTGGAAGAACAATGATCGTGCTCTGTGGATTCTCCTCGCCGCACGATCACGGGGCAGAAACTGCCATCCCACTTGCCTCTCGTTCCGCACGCACCTGCCATGTGCTCCGCATGCATTGGGTGTGGTAGGTGGTGGATGCGGAGGGCACGGGGAGGAGTGCCATGGCCGAAAACCGAGCGCTGGTGGTTGGAGCAGAGGGTCGGCATTGATGCTCAGGGCCAAAGAGGGTGTAGAGAGGCCGTATTGGAGGAGCGGGGCGGCCATTTCCTGTATGAGGAGCCAGCCCCCTGCCTCGTCCCCCTATAAAAAGGGGCAGGGCGGCGCCTCTCTGCACACACTTCTTCTTCTTCTCCGCAACCCTTCCCTTCTAGCCATGGTGAGAGGGCGAGGGCGCAGCGGCGACGAGGGTTTCTTCTCGACAGCGTATCCCTCCTCCTCCGGATCCTATGGTGGCGGAACCTGCCGCGAGGGGAGCAGGAAGGGGACAAGGTCGAGGTCGCCGCGGCGCTCGAGGAGGAGGAGGGCGGGGCGGGGCCTTGGCTGCGCCCCCACCGGCGGCTCCTCCCCCGATGGAAGGCCATGTCGGGGAGCAACCTCGGGAGTTCATCATTAGGCTATACAAGCCCCTGTGTGGTCACCTTCGCCTTCCAACTCCCTTCGCGCGTGAGATGGAGCTCGAACAACCACGCGCTCTGAGGCTGCACATGAGGGGCTGTGGGAACGGCGGTATGCGAGTTGATGTTGATTTCCCGGCCCCTCACGTAATGTACCTCCGCCGTGGCTGGAAGACCTTTGCCCGTGGTCATTGAGGGATTCCTAGATTAAGGGGTCCTCTGGTGTCCAGGCTATGTGACATGGGCCGGACTGATGGGCCATGAAGATACAAGGTAGAAGGCCTTTCCCCGTGTCCAGATGGGACTCTCCTTTGCGTGGATGGCAAGATTGGCGTCCGCGTGTATAGTTTCCTTCTTCTATAAACCGACTCTGTGCAACCCTAGGCCCCTCCGGTGTCTATATAAACTGGAGGGTTTAGTTCATAGAGGCTATTAGAGTTTACATAGGCTAGACATCTAGGTTATAGCCCTTACGATCTTGAGGTAGATCAACTCTTGTAACCCCTATACTCATCAAAGTAAATCAAGCAGGAAGTAGGGTATTACCTCCATTAAGAGGGCCCGAAGTTGGGTAAACACCGTGTCCCCTTTGTCTCCTGTTACCTTCGATCCTCAGACGCATAGTTCGGGACCCCCTACCCGAGATCGGCCGGTTCTGACACCGATAATGGTGCTTTCATTGAGAGTTCCACTATATCTTCGGCAGAAGGTTCGATGGCTCATTCGATCATCAACAACGATGCTATTTCCGGGGAGACCTTCCTCCCCGGTCAACTTTTTGTATTCGATGGCTTCGCTCTGCGTGCCAATTCATTTGGACGCCTTGAACAGATCGACAACTATGCCCCTGGTCATCAGATCGAATTCGGGAGCCTGAATTACGTCGCCGATATCCGAGGAGATTTAATCTTCAAAGGATTCATGGCCTCAACCAATGTTCCACATCTTCAAGAAGGAAACCCATCGGACCCATCATCAGGCACCGCTCAAGGACCAACTATCACCTCTGCCCCGTCCATAGAGCCAGAGCAGGCCGCCTCATCCGAAGATGGGAGCTTAAAACCCGCCAGACCCTCTCCTACCATGGAGCTCTCTGCCGAAGACCCAGAGGCAACTATGTATTCGGCGAGCCTGGAATCAAAGAGGACTCTCCTTGTCATCGGAGAGCCAAACTCGCCTCTGGATGCCAACGCCGAACTCTTGAGGTCTGCGTTTAGTGAGCACAGCCTGATAGAATCTGCCATGCCCAGCTCCCGCAGGTCCTCAGTTCCCCGTCCGGCCTTCACTCCTAAGCGAGGCCTTGGACTTAATGCGGTATCTTGACATCACGGAGGTATCACCTCCGAATTACGCCCAGCCCGAACTAGGGGCTGAGTGCGGGGAATTTTACGTCCCACCCACCACCCACTTGGTAGCCACTATCAAAGACTTAACCGACATGCTCGACTATGACTCTGAAGACGTCGACGGTATGGACGTCGATGCCGAAGCCGAACCAGGCCAAACCATCCCTATCATCGGGCGGTGGACTGCCACTTCTACATACGATGTGTACATGGTGGATACACCAAAAGAGGACGACGATGGCAATCAGGATCCGATCGAGGACAAGCCCGTCGAGGTACCACCAAAACATCAACGTCAGCGGCGCCGCTCACGATCGCGGCGGGAAAAAGAAAGCAATACCGACACCGGAGACAATGACACTCCGGAGAAAGCCGAAGACTCTGACCACCCCATCGAGCCTGCCGTAGAGCAGGATGATTGGAAACACGGACAAGTCAACCCAGACGAACTGGCCGAGAATGAGGATTCGGAGGACGGTAACTATTTACTGCCCTCCGAGGAGGAAGTCAGCCTCGGCATCAAAGATTTCATCGTGCCAGAGGAACCCCTCGAGCAAGAACGCTTTAGGCGACTGCTCATCACAACTGCGAGGAGCCTAAAAAAGAAACAGCAACAGCTTCAAGCCGAACAGGATATGCTCAACGATAGATGGACCCACATCCTTGCTGCCGAGGAATACAGCCTCGAGCGCCCAACAAAGAGTTATCCGAAGCGTCGGCTACTGCCACAATTCGACGACGAGGTCCTTGAGCCAATACCATCAAGATATAATCATGCTGATGAATCAGACCGGCCACCGCGTGGGCGAGACAGATCGTTTGCTTACGCCGAACACCAACCCGCGCCACCTCGCTGTCGAGGCAAAGAGGTAGCGGCTTCGGGCTACACCTACGACTTACGTCGGGACCTGGACAATAGAGCTGGCCAGACTAATAACCCACAAGTATAGGGGGTCAATTGTAGCCTCTTTCGATAAGTAAGAGTGTAGAACCCAACGAGGAGCTAAAGGTAGAACAAATATTCCCTCAAGTTCTACCGACCACCGATACAACTCTACGCACGCTTGACGTTTGCTTTACCTAAACAAGTATGAAACTATTTGGCAAGTATAAATATAAAAGTACTTTGTGAAAATAAAACTACGAATAAATTGCAAGGTAGTAAAACTAGATAGCTTTTGTCAACAAGAAAGTTATTTGTCCCTAGGCAATCGATAACAAGTATCGGTAATCATTCTTGTAATTTTATATGAGGGAGAGGCATGAGCTAACATACTTTCTCTACTTGGATCATATGCACTTATGATTGGAACTCTAGCAAGCATCCGCAACTACTAAAGATCACTAAGGTCGTGAAACACAATCATAGCATTAAGTATCAAGTCCTCTTTACTCCCATATGTCAGACCCCAGTTACTCGGGTTTAAGTTTCTGTCACTCTCACAACCCACCGTAAGCGAACCATGAACATATTGCAACACCCTACAACGGGGGCCCCTCACGTTTGCGCGAGATGGAGGGCACCATAGGGCAGCACCATAAATAAAATATACAATCATACAAACCAAGATCACGATTAACCCATAGGACAAAACGGATCTACTCAAACATCATAGGATAACCATAGATCATTGGGAAATAATATATGGAGTTGAGCACCATGTTTAAGTAGAGATTACAGCGGGGGGAGAGGTGTTACACCGCTGCATAGAGGGGGAGAGAGTTGGTGTTGACAGTAGCAAGATTGTTGATGTAGATCGTCGTCACGATCCTAGCCCCGGTGGCACTCCGGTGCCACCGGGAGAGAGGGGGAGAGAGCCCCCTCCTTCTTCTTCTTCCTTGACCTCCCCCCTAGATGGGAGGAGGCTCCTTGAATATTTACTTGGGGTGCCTTGGGCATCCCCAAGCTTGTGCTCTTGCATCTCCTCCTTCTCCTCATATCGAGACCTCCTCGATCTTTGATCACTTCATCCACACGAAACTCAACAGAAACTTTTAGTGGCGGAGTTAGTGAATATGGCAATGAAATCCCATCATGTACTGTTGTAACATTATTGTATAATTATAAACAAACATTACCCACTGTATGATATCACAATTCTATGGCCACAAGTTAAGGTGGCTTCAACAAGAATTCAAACATACGCAAATAATGAAGCTATAACAACAATCTGTGAAAACAAGACAGTCTGTAAAGATTTGAACATCCACCATACTTCTGTAACTCTAAAAATTCTGAAAAATTAGGACAAAGTAAACAATTTGTATAGCAAGACTGTGCAAAAAGTTTCAGAAACGTTTGACGTTCCAGTAAAAAATGAAAATTCACGCGCTACAGCCAAAGTTTCTGTTTCTGCACCGCACAAACCAACAAGAAATCTTATCATCCTAAAGGCAAATCTTGGCACATTATTTTTATAATACAATGGAATTGTAGAAGGGGATAATTATTTTGTTGAAAAGTTTCTGCAATTCAAGATTCACAAAGTTCCCATGGGCATGAACAAGGTTCAAGGCTAGCTCCCGCTTCCACGGTGCTCGTCTTTCTCACTTTCACTTTTCTATTTGTGAAGTTTTAAGTTCCACTCTATATTTTTTGTTTTTTAACTTTATAAAAGCACTCAACATCAATAAATGAATCTCTAAAACTTCCGGGTTGTCTTCCTGGCAGCGCTTTCTTTAAAGCCATTAAGCTAGGCATAAAGTGCTCAAGTAATGGGTCCACCCGGATCCCAAGGTATATCAAAGCCAATTTGAATTAACAGTGATTTGGCATTTAGTAGTGAGCACAAGGCAACATAAATCATGCAATGACGAAGTCTAACTCTCTTCCTATGCATCGACATGTCATACAAGAACAATTCATGCACATCAAGTAAAGGCCAATACATAGCATAAGTAGTTTCTTGCAATTTTATCGTGTTAGAAACATAGAGAGGTGGAGATATAGTTTCTCTCTCATAATAATTGCAAGTAGGAGCAGCAAGCACATGCATATTATATTCATCAAAATTATCATGTGCAAAGGTAAAAGGCAACCCATCAATATAATCCTTAACAAGAGCAAACTTCTTCGATATAGTGTAGTTGGGAAAATTCAAAAAGATAATAGGACTATCTTGTGTGGGTGCAATAGCAACAATTTAATTCTTAATATAAGGAACTATAGCAAGTTTATCTCAATAAGCATAATTCATATTGGCATCTTGGCCACAAGCATCAAGTTCATCAAAAAGGGATATTACAAACGAATCAACAGGATCATAGCAATTATCATAGCATTCGTCCTTGGTAAGAACGAAGGGAAATTAAACAATGTATGAGTTGAAGAGTTACTCTAATTAGAAGGTGAGCATGGGTGATCAATCCGTTCTTCCTCCTTTTGTTCTTCGCTCTCCTCATCATCTTTTTCATCCAATGAGCTCACAGTTTCATCAATTCCTTCTTCCATAGACTCCTGCAAAATATTAGTCTCTTCTTGGACAGCGGAGGCTTTATCAATAAATGCATCAATATCAGAATTGTATTTATAGTTATCATAGCAATATTTAAGGATAGCAAAATTTTCAGGTCTATAAACTGAATCATCAAAATCATCAAACTTTTCAAACAAAGATTCAATTTCATAAGCACCCTTAAAAGCAACAAATTCTTCTATTCTTTCCACATCATAGTAATCATCTATACCTCTAGCATAAGAAGCCGAGGTTTCATTATCATTAAATTCACATGAAAAGAGAAGATGTGGAGCGTTCATCCTAGTTCAACAAGTATAATCATATCTCAAGCATAGCTCCCAAGCATACCAATGCAACACATGAATTTGATCCCATAACAATTTCCATTTATGAGTCAAGCGATAATCCCTAAAGTATTCACGTTGATCCAACGTTACTCCCATTATTTAGTTGAATGGGGTTTTCTCAGGATTATCAAAGTAGTGCATAATATCTTTCACATATCGAGCATCGAGGGTATTAGGAGGTTCCCCATCTCCATGAGTAGCAAGTACCACAATTTTTTTGGTGTTTCATGTTCCATATCCATAACTAAAGATAGAGAACAATTTAGAACAGAAAATAAAAACTACTTAGTGATAAAGCAAACAAGCACACACGAGAATATTCACCCCACGATATTGCTCCCCGGCAACGGCGCCAGCAAAAGGTCTTGATAACCCACAAGTATAGGAGGTCAATTGTAGCCTCTTTCGATAAGTAAGAGTGTCGAACCCAATGAGGAGCTAAAGGTAGAACAAATATTCCCTCAAGTTCTATCGACCACCGATACAACTCTACGCACGCTTGACGTTTGCTTTACCTAAAACAAGTATGAAACTATTTGGCAAGTATAAAACTACGAGTACTTTGCGAGAATAAAAATACGAATAAATTGCAAGGTAGTAATAGTATATAGCTTTTGTCAACAAGAAAGTTATTTGTCCCTAGGCAATCGATAACAAGTACCGGTAATCATTCTTGTAATTTTATATGAGGGAGAGGAATGAGCTAACATACTTTCTCTACTTGGATCATATGCACTTATGATTGGAACTCTAGCAAGCATCCGCAAATACTAAAGATAATTAAGGTCGTGAAACCCAACCATAGCATTAAGTATCAAGTCCTCTTTACTCCCATACGTCATACCCCAATTACTTGGGTTTAAGTTTCTGCCACTCTCGCAACCCACCGTAAGCGAACCATGAACATATTGCAACACCCTAAAGCGGGGGCCCCTCACGTTTGCGCGAGACGGAGGGCACCATAGGACAGCACCATAAATAAAATATACAATCATACCAACCAAGATCACGATTAACCCATAGGACAAAACGGATCTACTCAAACATCATAGGATAACCATAGATCATTGGGAAATAATATATGGAGTTGAGCACCTTGTTTAAGTCGAGATTCTAGCGGGGAGAAGAGGTGCTACACCGCTGCATAGAGGGGCAGAAAGTTAGCAAGATTGTTGGTGTAGATCGCCATCACGATCCTTGCCTCGGCGCCACCGGGAGAGAGGGGGAGAGAGCCCCCCTCCTTCTTCTTCTTCCTTGGCCTCCCCCCTAGATGGGAGGAGGTTTTCCCCTCTGGTCCATGGCCTCCATGGTGGCGGAGGGGCGGGAGCCCCTCCGAGATTGGATCTCCCTCTCTGTTCTCTTCTGTTTTGCGTTCCCCTGATCTGGCCGAAAACTGTTTCTTCTATTGCGGGTGATCCGTAACTCCGATTGCGCTGAGATTTTCACACGATTTTTTCCGGATATAAGATTCCTTGCGCCCGAAGTAGAGCTCCAACCGACGTTTGAGGAGGGAACAACCCACCACCACGCACCAGGGGCCTCTAGTGCGCCCTGGTGTCTTGTGGGTTGTGTGGGCCTCCGTTTGCGGTGATTCCAACTCCCAAAAATCACAAATATTCCAAAATAATTCTCCGTAAAATTTTATTGCATCTGGACTTTGTTTGATATGGATATTCTACAATACAAAAAACATGCAGAAAACAAGAACTAGCACTGGGCACTGCATCAATAGGTTAGTCCAATAAATCATACAAAAAGTTGCCTAAAGTATGTAAAACTTGTATAATATTGGCATGAAACAATCAAAAATTATAGATACGATGGAGACGTATCACAGACCAGATCAATCTACGGATCAAGGGGACGCGCTCCAACAAGAGACGACGGCCTTCAAGCTTGGCGCGATAAGCATAACCGAACTCGGGCTGAAAACCGAACACGGATGTCATCCGAACTCCGTCGTGACATTGCTCGACACAGCGGCACCGCACACCCCTTGTGCTTTACAGATGAGGTAATGCAGCACCAATTTCCAGAAGAGTTTAAACCCGTAAACATCGAATCATACGATGGAACGACAGATCCCGCGGTATGGATTGAGGATTTTCTTCTCCATATTAACATGGCTCGCGCCGATGATCTCCACGCCATTAAGTACCTCCTGCTAAAGCTAAAAGGACCAGCACGACACTGGTTGAATAGCCTACCAGAGAACACTATTGGTAGCTGGGAAGACTTGGAGGATGCCTTTCGAGACAACTTCCAAGGTACCTATGTCCAGCCCCCGCATGCCAATGATGTCGGCGTCCTAGGAATGGGTGTACCCAGACTTGCCTGCCTGTGGCCCGTGGCGTGGCTCCATCAATGGCCTGGTACGGCCCAGCTTCAGCAGCAACAACTCAAGACCCTTGCAAGGGGCCAAGCCTCGCGAGACGGACGACACCAAGGCCTCCCTGGGGGCGGCCTCGCTAGGCTGGCTCCCGAGGAGCCGAGATATCTATGCAAGGTGCACCTCGCGAGGTTCACGTGACGTGAGCCATGACGACCAAGGCCAGGTAGGCGCCAGCGGGCGCAGTGTACCAGTTTCCTCTTTGGTGCTAAGGAGGCAAGCACAGGCGTGGAGTCCTGAGGAATCAAGCAAAGGTTTCCATTCCGGTGCAACAAGACCAAGACCGCCAGGACGACTGGACGGAGGTCATCGTGGAGCCCACTGCAGCGTCACGACCAGAGCCTTTTGCAGGCAAAGACTACTTTTGTCAGGATATCTTGTACTAGTTGTCTCCCTTCAAATTTGGCTGTTGTGGGATCCCTTCCCGCCTACATTTGGGAAGAGGACCAAGGCCACTATAAATAGGACTTAGCCACCACCATAGAGGGGCATCTTGGGACGGATTGATTCCACCCTAACCACCTCACCAGCTCATCGAGCTCAAGAACACCTCACCTCCTGAGGCTGTTCGACCACTATACAAGATCATCCTCAGCCCCTCGAGGCAATCCAGCACAAAGCTGGAGTAGGATATTACACTGCAAGGTGGCCCGAACCAGGATAAATCCCTGTGTCCCTTGTTCTTTGGGTTCGTGGAGCTAGGCCATGGAATCGTTGAGCAGGCAGACTGGGAGAGAGTGTTCTTCATACGCACCCCAGAGTTTGAACCTCTCAAGGGTCTGTGGAACCCCGAATCCGACATTTGGCACGCCAGGTAGGGTGCGTCAAAGCTTCGCCTCTTCTCCGCTTCACTTCTCTGCCTGCTTCATCTCCCTGTTCAGCTCTCATGGCGAGCACCGCTCCTCCGGCTGGGCTGACGGGCGCGCACGGAGGCGTTGTGGGGCTCCGAGCCTTCGCCCCCGCCTTGCGCCAGGTGTGGTGGCCACACAAGTTCAAGCCGGAGGTGCCACCTCGCTACATTCGCGCGGCGGATACAGCGGCCTTCCTCCAGGTGTACAAGGAGGCCATTCGGGTAGTCGGAGGCGACGACAAGGTCATGGCCAACTCGTTTCCCATGGCCCTCGCCGGCGTGCTGCACGCCTGGTTGCTCAACCTGCGGGGATCCTCCATGGCCTCCTGGGAGGAGCTGCGCGACCTCTTCATTGCGCGTTTCGCGGCACCGGCGCCCCTCGTCGTTGCAGCTATCCTCAGCGGTTCTTAGGTGCCGCCCACGGATCGCCATGTCAAGCTGTTCTTCCACCAAATGGCACCGCCCGTGTGTAGTAGGGAGCTCCTCCGGGATGGGTGGCACCCAAGGCGGCCTCACCTTCGACTCGGGAGACCATCCGATGACCACCGCGGGCTCGGGGGCGCTCCCGATGCTCTGCACACCCACCATCTGCAACATGGCGGTCACCAAGACCCTCATCCATGGCGGAGCTGGCCTCAACATGCTCTCTGTGGAAGCTTTTGGCTTGCTCCACGTGTCGCACGGCCGGCTCCGTCCCACCAAGCCCTTCTCCAGGGTTGGCAATGGTTCCACCAGCCCCCTGTGGCAGATCCGCCTCCCTGTCACCTTCGGACCCGCGACAACTACTGCACCGAGCTTATCGACTTCGACATCGCTCACATCGGCCTCCCGTACAACCCTATCCTCGGGTACCCAGCCCTGGCCCAGTTCATGGCGGCAACTCTTCCTGCCTAGAACCTCATGAAGATGCCAGGGAGCAGCGGCGTCCTCACCATGGCTGGAGACACCAAGGAGGCCCTGACGGCCCTCAAGCTTGCCTTCAGGCCCGCAGTGGCTGCATGCCCGACCGACGAGACGACACCTAGGGCCCAAGGGGCTGCGCGAGCGAAGAAGAAGCAGTTGTTCTCTCAAGATCAGGCTAAGACGAAGCAGGTACCAGTGGAGGAGGACGAGGCATCAGGAACCACCTTCACTATAGGTGCCGACCTCGCCCCAGGCCAAGAGGAGGCATTGGTGAATTTCCTGCGCACAAGTAAGGAGGTATTCGCCTGGGAGCCCAAGCAGCTGGTTGGGGTCCCGAGGGGGATAATCGAGCATCACTTGAGGGTGTGCCCTAACGTGCGCCTAGTGAAGCAGAAGGCGCGATGAGAGTCCACGAGAAGCAGTCCTTCATCGTCCAGGAGACCCGCAAACTGCAAGAAGCCGGTGTCATCCGCGAGGTACGGTACCCGGAGTGGCTGGTAAACCCCGTCGTCATGCCCAAGAAAGGCGGGAAGGAACGCATGTGCGTCGACTTCACCAACCTCAACAAGGCCTGCCCTCAAGACCCGTTCCCGCTTCCGCGCATTGATCAGATCGTTGACTCCACCATCGAGTGAGACCTGCTGTGTTTCCTAGACGCCTTCTTGGGCTACCACCAGATCAAGACGGCGGTACAGGACGTTGAGAAGACGGCTTTCTTAACCCCGTGTGGGGTGTAATACTACACCTACATGCCATTCGGGCTGTGTAACGCTGGGGCGACCTTCCAGCGGCTGATGCACATCGCTCTGGGCCGGCAGCTCGGGAGAAACGCTGAGGCCTACGTCGATGACATTGTGGTGAAATCTCGAGAGGCAAGGACCCTCATCCAGGATCCAAAGGAGACTTTCGCCAGCCTGCGCAAGGTGGACCTGCGGCTCAACCCGGAGAAATGTGTGTTTGGCGTCCCCTCTGGTAAGTTGCTGGGTTTCCTTGTGTCGCACAGGGGAATTGAGGCAAACCCAAAGAAGGCCAAAGCGATAGAAGAGATGAGCCCGCCGTAGACTCTCAAGGAAATGCAAAAGCTTGCGGGCTGCGTGACTTCGCTGGGGCGCTTCATCTCCAAGTTGGGGGTGCGCGCCCTCCCGTTCTTCAAGCTGATGAAAAATAAGGGCCCGTACGAGTGGTCTCCGGAGGCCGACCCGGCGTTTCAAGAACTCAAGAGATACCTCACCAGCCCACCAGAGATGGTGGCGCCACGTCCTGTCGAGCCCCTGGTGCTCTACCTGGCCGCCACGCCTCACTCAGCCAGCGCAGCGCTGGTGACCGTCCGGGAGGGGCGCCAGGCCAAGTGCCTGCCACGCGGCGCAACGCAGCCGATCGAGATTACGCAACACCAAGACGACGCCCCTGAAGCCACAGCAGCGCTAGCAGATGGCCAGGTTCCACTAGGGGCGCTCCTGGGGCTGCGGTTGCCCAAACAGGTGACCCAGCTCCTGAGGTCCCCCAGCCTCAGGAGGTGCCCCAGTCTCAGGAGGCCTCGGACTCCATCAACGCTTCCGCCCTCATCGAGCACCCGGTGTACTTCATCAACACGGTGCTGCACGACGCGCGGGCGCGCTACCCCATGCCACAGAAGCTTCTGCTTGCGCTTCTCGTTGCCTCGCGCAAGCTGCGCCACTACTTCCAAGGCCACCCCATCAAGGTCGTCTCAGCTTACCCGCTGGAGAAAGTACTCCATAGCCCTAACGCTGCGGGGAGGGTCGCTAAGGGAGTCCTGGATTATGGGGTCCTCGGGCGTCCAGATTATGTAACATGGGCCGGACTAATGGGCTATGAAGATACAAGATAGAAGACTTCTTCCATGTCCGGATGGGACTCTCCTTTGCGTGGATGGCAAGCTTGGCGTTCGGATATATAGATTCCTTCATTTGTAAACTGACTCTGTACAACACTAGGCCCCTCCGGTGTCTATATAAACCGGAGGGTTTAGTCTGTAGAGGCAATCATAATCATACAGGCTAGACATATAGGGTTTAGCCATTACGATCTCGTGGTAGATCAACTCTTGTAATCCTCATATTCATCAAGATCAATCAAGCAGGAAGTAGGGTATTACCTCCATCAAGAGGGCCCGAACCTGGGTAAACATCGTGTCCCCCATCTCCAGTTACCATCGACCTTAGACGCACAATTTGGGCCCCCCTACGCTAGATCCGCCGGTTTTGACACCTACATTGGTGCTTACATTGAGAGTTCTGCTGCATCGTCATCAGAAGGTTCGATGGCTCCATCAGTCATCCACAAGAATGCTGCCCTGCGGGAGGATTTTCTCCCCGGCCAGCTTTTCGTATTCGGCGGCTTCGCACTGCGGGCCAACTCGCTTGGCCATCTAGAGCAGATCGACAGCTATGCCCCTGGTCACCAGATTAGTTTTGGAAATCTGGATTATGTCGCTGATATCCGAGGAGACTTGATCTTCCAAGGGTTCGCGACCCCAACCTCCGCTCTGGCTTTAGATCTGGAGTGCGTCGCCATGTCCGAAGACGGGATTACTGAGCCCGCCGGACTATCTGCGGCCGCTAAGCCCAGCACGGGAGAACCGGGGGAAGTAGTGTCGCCAGCAACCATCATGAAGCCTGACTCTTCTCCGGACACTGGCTCCGAACCCTCGGAGTCAGCAACGTGTGAGCCCATCCAAGGAGTTTCCCTCCCGCCGTACTCCACGGGTTTCCTTCTCCCTGTTCAAACCTCGCCTTTAAGCGATGCTATGAACTTGATGCGATCCCTCGTCATTACAGAGGAGCAATATCTGAACTACGCCCAACCCCGACTAGGGGCTGAGAGCAGGGAATTTTACGTCCCACCCACCACCCACTTAATAGCCACCATCGAGGACTTAACTGACATGCTCAACTACGGCTCTGAAGACATCGACGGTATGGACGACGATGCCGGAGAGGAGCCAGCCGAAAACCCACCGTTTACCGGACGTTGGACGGCCACCTCTTCATACGACGTGTACATGGTGGATACACCCAAAGCGGGTAATGGCAATGACAAAGAAGATCCGGTCGAGGACAAACCTCCTGAGATATAGCCAAAGCACCGACGTCAGCGGCGCCGCTCTAAATCACGTCGTGGAAGAGACAGCAATACCGGCACAGGAGGTAACAACACTCCGGACGATGCCGAAGACAAAGAAGACCCCGTCAAGCCAACTTTTGAACAGGACGATCGGGAAGATGGGCAAGTTAGCCCTGACGAACAGGCCAAAAACAAAGACTCGGAGGACAGTAATTATCTCCCACTATTCGAGGACGAGGTGAGCCTCGGCGACGAAGAATTTATCATACCTGAGGAACCTCTCGAGCAGGAGCGCTTTAAGCGCCGGCTAATTGCCACTGCAAGGAGCCTGAAAAAGAAACAACGGCAGCTTCAAGCTGATCAAGATCTGCTCAACGATAGGTGGACTAATGTCCTGGCAGCCGAGGAATACGGCCTCGAGCGCCCAGCCAAAAGTTACCCGAAGCGTAAACTCCTACCCCAATTTGACGACGAGGCCCTCAAGCCCGCACCATCAGCATGTAATGCGGCTGACCGACCACCTCGTGACCGGGACAAAATGGCAACTGAAGCCGAACACCAGCCCATACTACCTCGCCGTAAAGGTAGAGATATAACAGCTCGGGGATATACATATGACTTGCGGCAAGACCTGGACAGTAGAGCAGGTAAGACCAGATCGATCTACAGATCACGGGGGCGTGCCTCGACACGCGACGACGGCTATCTAGCCGGGCGTGACAAGCATAATCACGCCCGGGCCGAAAACCGCAGACGGACTCCATCCGAGCTACGTCGCGACTTGGCCCGATATACAGGCGCCGCACACCCCTTCTGCTTCACTAATGAAGTAATGGAGCACGAATTCCCAGAAGGGTTTAAACCCGTGAATATCGAATCGTATGACGGAACAACAGATCCCGCAGTATGGATTGAGGACTTTATTCTCCATATTCATATGGCCCGCGGTGATGACCTTCATGCCATCAAATACCTCCCGCTCAAACTCAAGGGACCAGCTCGGAACTAGTTGAACAGCCTGCATGAAAACTCTGTTGGCAGCTAGGAGGACTTGGAAGACGCCTTCCGTGACAACTTCCAAGGCATATACGTCCGACCTCCGGATGCCGATGGCTTAAGCCACATAGTTCAACAGCCCGGAGAGTCGGCCAGGAAATTCTGGACTAGGTTCCTAACTAAAAAGAACCAGATCGTCGACTGTCCGGATCCCGAAGCCCTAGCGGCCTTTAAGCATAGCATCCGCGACGAATGGCTTGCCCGACACCTCGGCCAAGAAAAATCGAAGTCCATGGCAGCCCTCACGGCACTCATGACCCGCTTTTACGCGGGCG
This sequence comes from Triticum aestivum, assembly GCF_018294505.1. Taxonomy (NCBI): domain Eukaryota; kingdom Viridiplantae; phylum Streptophyta; class Magnoliopsida; order Poales; family Poaceae; genus Triticum; species Triticum aestivum. The sequence goes on along the minus strand of NC_057799.1, from coordinate 515,748,431 downwards.
AAGATAGTTGGCTAGCCCATAGCAGTAATAATGCAAGCGAACCTGGCACCTCTGAAGCCAAGAATAGCAACGGCAAGCCCCGACGCAACAGACATAAGCGTCGAAACAATGGTGACAATACAGATGACACGGCATTCAATGCTGGATTTAGTGGCTCCAAGTACGGTCAGCGGAAGAAGCCATACAAAAGGAACAATCCGGGCTCTTCCAGCTTGGACCACATACGTCCATGTCAGATCCATGGCATCCCTTATAAACCAGCCAATCATACCCACCGAAGTTGTTGGGTCTTTAAACAGGCCGGCAAGTTAAATGCCGAAGATAAGGAGAAGGGGTCGCAAAGTGAGAACGACGACGAGGAGCCCCGTCCGCCGAACACAGGGGGACAGAAGAAGTCCCCCCCCCCCCAGGTTAAAATGGTGAGCATGATATACGCCACACATATCCCCAAGAGGGAGCGCAAACGTGTGCTCAGGGACATCTATGCGATAGAGCTAGTCGCCCAAAAATTCAACCCATGGTCGTCCTGATCGATCACCTTCGATCGCAGGGACCATCCGACCAGTATCCATCATGGTGGTTCAGCTGCATTGGTTCTTGACCCAATAATTGATGGATTCCACCTCACACGAGTCCTCATGGACGGTGGCAGCAGCCTCAACCTGCTCTATCAGGATACAGTCCGCAAAATGGGCATCAACCCATCAAGGATCAAGCCCACAAAAACTACCTTTAAAGAAGTAATACCAGGTGTAGAGGCCCGCTGCACGGGTTCAATCACATTGGAAGTTGTCTTCGGATCCCCAGACAACTTCCGAAGCGAAGAATTCATCTTCGACATCGTCCCCTTCCGCAGTGGCTATCACGAACTGCTTGGACGAACTACATTCGCTCGATTCAATGTGGTGCCACACTATGCTTATCTCAAACTTATGATGCCCGGACCACGTAGTGTCATAACAGTCAATGGAAACACGGAGTGCTCTCTCCGTACTGAGGAGCACACCGCAGCCCTGGCAGCGGAAGTACAGAGCGGCCTTATCAAGCAGGACCTTAATTCGGCGGCCAAGCTCCCGGACACTGGCAAACGTGTCCAGACTACTCTGCAGCAGGACAGTCCAGATCGTCAGGAGCTCGACTAGCAATTCGGCCTTCGTCTCAGTCCCGACCAAATGGCAGCGTACGTACCGCGCGTACATAACTACGCACTCAAAATACCATGGGCATAGATGGAGGCGTAACTTGATTGTGGTCCATCATACAGCTCCCACACATACTTTTCCTTTTCCTTTTTACCATTTTTAGTCTTTTCTTTCACAGGCCCCTCCCGACGGCCTGATCATCGGTCCTTTCGAAGCATAGATATACCAAGGGGCAAGCAGTACAGACGTGTGGGGGAATCTCTAGATGTTCTTCTTAACGATCATTCTACCTGTTTTCAGGACCCACACGCAGCTCCCCCTTGGTCTTGGCATGTTAAATAGCCAGGTTTCTTATCGCACTATTTGTACAAATACGCTTTGACGTATCAATCAAACTATAATGGAAACAGTTTGCGGCCCAACTTATGTGGCACTAGCTTACTACTTCATTTTATTTCGCTATCCTTATCGATTGCACCCGTACACTTTGGTACGCTTTAATTCGCCAGGGGCTTCATTATGCTCCATACTACGGCAACAAAGTCCGAACACTTTTTACAGTACAGTTCGGCACCCCGAATTTTAGCATTATATGCATCGGCTCTGAATCATGTCTTTGGTCAATAGTTGGGTTTCCCAGCTCCTGTGCTTACTACCTTATGTTCCACTATATCGGCTAGGATAGTAAAGGGAGAACTATAGTGATTGTGTCCTGGTTTATCCGGATGAGCACCTCAGTAGAGAAAGCCGAAAACTGACTGTCATCATGCGGCGTGAGCCGGTCAGCTGTTCGGAGGTCACAATCTCTTGCGATTTTTTCCGCATTATGCGATGGATCGGCCTCCACCCGATCAGGTGTCTACAGCACCCTAGTCCGGACTAACGAATACTAGGGGTTGCACCTACATTTCTATTGTCAAACTCCTATGGCTAAGTGACAGTGATAAAGCCACATAGTCCGATTGTCTAGTTCGTTGCACTAAACACCTCCTTCAAGGACCAAACTTTTGGATCAAGAGTGTTTAGATTCCATCCCGAACACCCCCGTACTACCTACATGGGGGCTGAAGCCGACGACTGGCCACCTCTCAGATTCAACATAAACGGCCGCACAGGAGGTAAATTTTTTAAAGAAAAAACAATAAACATTATATTAGATAACGGCCTTGTTCCATAATACAGGAAGGGATAACATGAATGACTTCATTCAAAGATAATGTCTTTGGAGCACTGGCCCTCTACAATGCGGGATCCCTTGAGGACATCATCAAAATACCACTCGGGCGTGCAGTGCTCCTTGCCCGCGGGCGGTCCCTCGGTCACGAGCTTGACGGCGTCCATATTCGCCCACTGCATCTTGACACGGGCGAAGGCCGTCCGCACACCTTCGATGCAGACCGACCGCTTGATGGCATCAAGCCGATGGCGGGCGTTGACCAGCCGCTTCACGAGCCCAAAGTAGCTGCTGGGTATGGCTTCGGCAGGCCACAAACGGATTATTAAATCCTTCATGGCCAAATCGGCTACCCTGTGAAGTTCGGTCAACTGTTTCAGCTGATTGCTAAAGGGCACCGGATGCTCTGACGCAAGGTATTGCGACCAGAACAGCTTCTCCGTTGAGCTCCCCTCTTCGGCTCGGAAGAATTCCGCAACATCGGCAACACTGCGCGGCAGATCCCCAAACGCCCCTGGAGAACTCCAAATCTGGGTCAGTAAGAGGAACCTTTTCTTCACATACTTGCTCTGCATAATAAAGGCCTTACCCGCCGCGATTTTTCTGGCTTCCTGGATTTCCTGGAAGGCGCCCTGGGCTTCAACCCGGGCCTCGTGTGTGTTTTGGCGGGCCTTGGCAAGTTCGATCTCTTGATCCGCAATATTGCGCTCCAAGGACTCGCATTTCTTCACGGCGTCCTGGGGATCCTGCTGGACCTCACCAACCCCGGCCTCGTGTTTCTCGTGAGCGGCTTGTTCCTTTACCGCTCTCTCCTGAGCTTCGGCCAGCGCCTTCTTGAGGGTCTCCACCTCGGTCGCCGCTCCTACAAAATATCATGGCACTATGGTCAGCACAAATCATTCATCCTTTCTGAATCTACACAAGGTCATTGCATACCTTGATGGTCCTCCAGCTGCTTTTTCACACGGCCGAGCTCTGCCTCGGTCTTCTCCAGACTCTGCTTCAGTCCGTAGACCTCAGCAGCATGAGAGGTCGCAGCCAGCAAAGATGCCTGCTTATTCACATAGACACGTATGGTTAGTCTCCTGTGAAAATTATTTGATCCTCTGCCCGGCTTTTCTTTTCGAACACTGGACAGTGTCTCAGGGGCTACTATCTATACTATGACATTCCTTTTGCATAAATTGTATTTCATACCTCAAAGCCAGTTAGAAGGCTTGAGCAGGCTTCGGTCAGTCCACTCTTCGCGGACTGAATCCTCTCAATCACCGTACCCATGAGGGTACGGTGTTCCTCAACAATGGAAGCACTTCACAGCAATTTCGGTAGAGTATCCGGTGCCTATAGATGGACAGAGGTAACCGGTGGAATCGGTGCACCTCCTTCTTTCGAAGGAGGCTGCTTGCCTGATTCTGGAGCCGTATAGGTCCCCGGAATTATATTTGGCTGGGGGCCGAATTGGATATGGCCCCCATCGCCAGTCTCCATGCGGATTTGCTCCCCCATGTGTCCGGCCGCCGAGGTATCACCCTCTGGCGCCATCCTAACGGCCTCCTGCTTCTCTCCCTGGCCTGGGGAGGCCCTTCGGGATAGCACCTCAACGTCGTCCATGGCCTTGGGAGAAGAGGCCGCCGGAAGGGACCCACTGTCCATCACCTTGGGATCCAGCGAATTCCCCGCAGATGAGGATCGTTGGAGGTCGGAGCGAGCCGGACTGCAGCGCATGATTCAACATGTTAAAACCATAGAAGTAAAGGAGGTGGATATATGTGCGCGTCTTGGAGTACTTACAATTCGGCCAGGGGCTTATCCCTGGGGCGCCACTCGGAGCTGCTGTCGATGTCCCACGCAAAGTTATCCGCGAGGGAGACCTTCCCCTTCTTGGACACCTCCGCCTCGAGATGCGTGGAGGCCCCCCTTTTCTTCCTTCCCCCCTCCGGGGGAGAATTGCTTTCCTCCTCCTCCTCGTCGTCCTCGGTGGGGGAGGAGTGGGTCTCGGCGTCTTCGGACGTCACGTCCGAAGTACCCTTATGGCGGGGGCCACTTCTGGTCCCCTTGGCCTTATTCTCCGGCGCCTGGTAGGGCACCGGAACCAGCATCTTCGTCAGAAGTGGGATTGCTGGGTCTTCGGGCAGCGGAGCCGGACACTTGATCTTCTCCGCTCTCTTTGTCTAGCCCTGAAAAAGTAAAATGGGGAAGCTCGGACATTCTCCTTGAGTGTACAGGTAAAGGATACTCCTTGAAATACGAGAAAGTTACCGGATTGGCGGGATGGGCCAGGCTGTACCCACGATCCTCGGACGTCTTCGGCCACGTCTCATTGGCCTTGAAAAGCACCTTCCAGATGTCTTCATGTGTAGTGCCGAAGAACTGTTGCAGGGTCTGGTGCTCGGACGGATCGAGCTCCCACAAATGGAAAGTCCGGCTTTGGCACGGAAGGGTCCGGCAAAAAAGCATCACCTGGATCACATTGACAAGCTTGATATTCTTGTCTACCATACATTGGATGCACGTCTGAAGTGCTGACAGCTCGTCTGATGAAGACCAGTTCAGGCCCTTATCTAGCCAGGAGGTGAGCCGCATCGGGGCTCCGGACTGGAATTCGGGAGCCCTGGCCCAGGTGGTGTCGCGAGGCTCTGTGACGTAGAACCACTGCTGTTGCCACCCTTTGACGGTCTCCATGAAGGTACCTTTGGGCCATGAGATGTTGGGCATCTTGCTCACCATGGCACCTCCGCACTCTGCGTGTTGACCGCCCACCACCTTCGGTTCACATTGAAGATCTTTAACCACAATCCGAAGTGGGGTGGGATGCAGAGGAAGGCCTCGCACACGACAATAAATGTCGAGATGTTGAGGAAGGAGTTCGGGGCCAGATCGTGGAAATCCACCCCGTAGTAGAAGATGAGTCCGGGGACGAATGGGCGGAGAGGGAATCCAAATCCGCGGATGAAGTGGGGTATGAAAACCACCCTCTCATGGGGCTCCGGGGTGGGGATGGTCTGCCCCTTCGCTAGAAGCTGGTGGGCGATTTCCTAGGCTAAGTACCGAGCCTCCCGGAGCTTGGTGATGTCCTTCTCCTTGACGGAGGAGACCATCCCCTTGCCCTGCGCTCCAGATCCGGACATGGCTAGGGATGGCAATGGGTCGGGTTTGGGGCGGGTGGAGCTGGTCCAAATCCAATCCATGACCCATCTTCCTACCTTTTTCCCATCCACCAACGTATCCATGGGCACAACTTGTGCCCATGCCCAAACCCATTGGATATCCAAATACCCGTGGAGCTCCATGGGCATAGAAAAATCATCATAAAGCCTTCCCAAATATCAAATTAACTCATCATCGTTCAATCACAAATGACAACATAATAAGGTATAACCATAAGTAGGCAGCAAGTACACTGTTCAAACATTGTCCACACACACAATGACAACTCAAATAGTCTGATAGTAAAAAAACTTGTCTTAAATCTTATTTCACCAAAAAAAAAACTGAAGTAGACCACACAATGACAAGTTGACAACTCAAGCAGTATCATAGTAGAATTCTGGTCTTAAAATCTTATTACATCAGAACCAAAGTTGTAAGATCTTGTTAATCACAACCGAAGTTGCATAAATAAAGGACGTAACATATTTCAAAATTCAAACGCACTTCCAACAGTACATGCACTAGTAATTGGAGACCCAGCCACATGTCCACATGAGCACACTTGGCTCCAAATTAGTCTTCAGTAATGGTGGGCTCATTTTCATCCTGAGATAAAAAGGAAAGCATTAATAAACAAGTTACTTTTGACTGCACATGCATGAAGGATGAAAACGTGGCATCTTAATCGAAGTCCAACCATCAACCACACATTCACAAGTATATATCTTAAAATAAGTAGTGCACTGCCCACACATCACTTGTTATTTAAAAGTATAAACCAGACCCAACAGAATAAATTGAGATGAGAACAAGGAGTTACCATCACTTCTTCATCCTCAAGAACAGATTGAACCGCTTGCAAAGCGAAGTTGATATCACCTAATGCAAAGATGAAGCAAAAATTAATTTATGCATAGCACAAAGAAACCAAATACAAATTGATAATTAACAAGATTACCTAACATGTCCGCTCGTGACCAAGCTTGCATACACATAAGAGCTTCAGCTATGGTTGGTGTAAGCCGACTGCGATATGCACTAAGTAACCTCCCACTAGTACTAAAGACCGACTCCGATGCCACAGATGTAACAGGGGTGGGTAATATATCATGAGCAATCTTCTGCAAAGTAGGGCACTTGGCACCTCCAACTTTCCACCAATTAATAATGTCAAAATCTGCTATTCTACGAATAAGGGGCTCGCCAAAGTACATGTCCAATTCAGTGCGAACTTGAGAAGCATCAACAGGTTGTGAAGACAAGTATTGCTCAAACGCACCCAAAATTTAATCCACACCACCATTATGAACAGCTGGGGTGCTTCCAACAGTAGGTGTTTCAACACACTGAGATACATCTTGATATTCAGCCAGCAAATCTAGCATTAACTTACTTTATTTTATCAACTTCTATGGATGCATGTTCAGTTCCATACAATGACCCAAATGAAGCCCTCAACATATGCATCTTATAATGTGGATCAAGGACGGTGGCAATAGCCATAAGACCATGGACATCAGTCCAATACTTCTCGAACTTGTCTTTCATTTCCTTAGACATAGCTTTTATGACACTATGTTTACTAGTTTCCTATTTACGAATTGCCAACCGAATGCCACATATTTGCGGAAAGAAAAGACTAGCTGTAACATATGAAGTACCCGACAACAACTCTGTGACATCAAAGAACACTTTCAGCCTAGCACAAACCTCCTTAGCAAAGACCCAATCTTCTCCAGTTGGACAAGTAAATTTCTTTTCACGTATCGAAAGTCTTTCAAAAACATCTTTGTATTGCAATGCACCTTTTAACATTATGTAGGTCGAATTCCACCTAGTTTTACAATCAAGAGCCAATCTACACGTGTATTCATTGTTCAAAAGGCGTGCCATCTTTTCAAACTTCTCATGTCTTTTAGGTGTGGTTGACCAAAATGCAACACTATCTCGTACCCTCTCAATCCCTTTCTCCATGACATCCAGTCCATCTTTTACAATCAGATTTAGTATATGAGCAGCACAACGCATATGCAACAAAGATCCTTGCAACATAAGAGAAGAGGTGTCCAACTTATCTGGCAGAATTTCCATAGCCTTGTCATTTGATGTACAATTGTCCAAGGTCACCGTGGATATCTTCTTCTCAAGGTGCCACTCAACAAGACATGCATGTAGTGCTTCGCATATAACCTCAGCATTGTGTGGACATGGAACATAAACAAACCTATGCAATAAAAAATAAGGAAATATTTAGGTTCAGAGTAACAATAATCAATACATCTATTTCAGAATAACAATGATTTAGATAGAGACATGGTTACCTCATTAGGAAGCTCTTTAGGTTCCAAGAAGCATCAACATAATGTCCAGTTACAGCCATATAGCCCCTCTTTTGATGGCCAGCCGTCCACAAATCTGTTGTGATGGCTACTCGGTTCTCACACTTTGCAAAGTACTTCACCATGATATTCTTTTGGACACCAAACATATTTATGATGTCCAGCCTAATGGTATTTCTAGACACCTTGAACATTGGTTGCAAAGTACCACAAAATTTTCGGAATCCAGCATGATCAACAATAGACAGAGGGTACTCATGCACACATATCATCAATGCAAGTTTCTTTCTAGCAAGTTCCTGATCAAAAACATAAGTCTCCAAATTTACTTTCCCATCCCCACATTTTGATAACTTTAATTTGCTTTGTTGTGAACCCACTGGTGCATGCCGAGCTGGACAATTATTAAGATGAGTCCTTAAGTGTGACGTACCAGAGGTTGATTCTCCGGCATATGACTTATGACACCAATTGCATATTGCCTGCCATTTCCCATTGATTAGTTCTGTCTTAAAATCATCCCATACATCTGATGTACGCTTCCTTCTAGAACCGGTCAGTTTTGGCTGCTCCACTGCTGTACTGGTACCCTCTTGTGGAGTTGAACTTGCGACCACGGCAGCTCCAGCCACATCTGAGACATCCGCTGTAGGAGCAACGCTGTTTTCGGGAGCTGACAAAAGAATGAAAGATGCCATCAACCATCTAGCACTAATGTTTTGGACTGGGTATTAGTGATACTAAATTATATGAGTAGAAGTTATCTAGAGCAAAAATTCATTATAGATCAGGCTCCTTCATGACAATAAAGCTAGATAATGAATCTTTTAATAAGAAATGAAAATTCTGCATAGTAATGGTCAGTAGATGGTTTCCAATTATAGCAAAGATGCTAATAATAAAGCTAGTCTATGACAAAATTTAATAAGAACAGTAAATTGTACAAAAGTGATGTCAGTGAATTGTTTCTAGTTCTAGAAGAAATACTATTCATAAAGCTAGTCCATGACAAAATTTAATAAGAAAGTAGATTCTACAAATGCAACAGAACACAGTTTATGCTAGTTTATATAAAATCTCTCCTGTCTCATAGTCATAGATCACAAGCAAGGAGAGCACCGAGTTACAAAAACTGTAGCAATTACCCTTTTCAGTGCTAATGGTGTTGTCGTCGACACCCTGTTGCTCGCCGGTTCACAGCAACACCGGTGCAGGATGTCGACCACACAAACTCCTCCGTGGGACACTAACACTCCCGCCCCTGCCCTTCCCATGGTTGACCTTGCCCCCTTCCATTGAAGATTTACTCCTGCTCAGAGAAACAGAGCTTACAACGGCAGCTTGGTCAGCAAGAGATTGGTCGGCGGTTGGGGAAGGAGAGAGGGAGTGGGAGTGGGATGAGGGTCATGGACCTTGGGTATGTTGCCGTCTGCGGGTCGCCATGTGTTGGTCGCCGAGGCCTGTCACCGTCTCGCCGATGCTGGTCGCCGTCTCGCCGAGGCCGGTCGCACTGGGGAGGAAGCTGGAGTGCTAGACTCAAGATGCTGTTGTTCACCGACGCCGATCGCCGAGGCCGGTCGCGTTGGGGTGGACGGACAGGAAGAGGCGGGGGCGGCGGTTGTGATTTGTGCGGCGCAGAGGCAGAGCGCCGCCGCGCTGGGGCGCTGGGAAGGGGAGGTGGACTCGGGGTGATCGGGGGTTGACACATAGTTTAGATTACGTTTCATAATTACTAGGTTTGTGGGGTTGTGGGGGAATAGGGAACATGGGCCGAGCTTTGACTTCTGTGACTGCGAGCGACTGAGAGGTTGGACGTGTGCTTAGTCCAGTGTCACTGTCATATGGCCCCACATGTCATACGGGTATCCATTGGATATCCATGGAGCAGAAATAATACCCATGCCCAACCCGACTATTCGCGGGTATCCAGATCAACGGATCCATGGGCAAAAATGCGCTCCATACCCTTGCCCATTCGGGTCGGGTATCCACGGGTATCCGGATCAATGGATCAAATTGCCATCCCTAGACATGGCTGGAGTGCTTTTTTGAGGTCGAAAGGATGGAAGCTTGGGCGCTGGAGCTCAAGATTGGATGGGCAGAGAGAAAGAAGGCATGGGTGAAAAGGTGAAATCCATATCCCTTTATAAGGGCTGCGAATATCAAGCGCCTCCCCTCTCGCCCTAAAACTAGCCTATTCCCCAAGGGCCATGCAGACGGCTCGGTTGGATTACCCACGCCCGTATTGATGAGAATCCCGCAATAAGGGCACACAATTTCTGCTTCGACAAAGACATGCCAATAAAACCGCATCTTGAAACATGGAGCGGGAGGCTTAAAAATGGTTCAAAATAATGACCGGGCAGCGACGTGATGTCGCACTACAAAAGTTGTCAGTAGATTGGACTCGTGAAATATTGTACTCTCTACGGGTGTGTGTGGTACTTGTTTTGCAGAGCCGGACACAATTGCTGTATTCAAAGGCTGTTTTGGAGTATTCGGAGGAGGAACCGCCTTGCAATGCCGAAGACAATCTGCGCACCGGACACATCTTCATTGAAGCCTGGTTCAGGGGCTACTGAGGGAGTCCTGGATTATGGGGTCCTCGGGCGTCCGGACTATGTAACATGGGCCAGACTAATGGGCCACGAAGATACAAGACAGAAGACTTCTTTCCCATGTCCGGATGGGACTCTCCTTTGCATGGATGGCAAGCTTGGCGTTCGGATATGCAGATTCCTTCCTTTGTAAACTGACTCTCTACAACCCTAGGCCCCTCCGGTGTCTATATAAACCGGAGGGTTTAGTCCGTAGAGGCAATCATAATCATACAGGCTAGACATCTAGGGTATATCCATTACGATCTCGTGGTAGATCAACTCTTGTAATCCTCATATTCATCAAGATCAATCAAGCAGGAAGTAGGGTATTCCCTCCACAGGAGGGCCCGAACCTGGGTAAACATCGTGTCCCCCATCGACCTTAGATGCACAGTTCAAGACCCCCTACCCGAGATCCGCCGGTTTTGACACCGACAGTCGCTGAGTGGAACATCGGGTTGTGGGCATTCAAGCTGGAGTTTAGCACCACCAGGTTCATCAAGGGATCCACGCTCGCCGACTTCGTGGCAGAGAGGACTGACGCTCCAGGGCCCGAAGCAGGCGAGGGCCGGTCTCTCTCGCCAGGGAGCGAAGCACCAGACGGTTGGGTCATGTACTTTGACGACGCCTTCGCATGCTAGAGCACAGGGGCTGGAGCCGTGCTTATCTCGCCCATCCAGGACAAGCTCTACTACATCGTGCAGCTCTGCTTCCAGCAAGGCGAGAAGGTCTCCAACAACATCGCGGAATACGAAGGTTTGATCGCCGGCCTCAAGGCTGCAGCGGCCTTGGGAGTGAAGCGCCTCACCATCAGGGGCGACTCTCAGCTCCTTGTCAACTTCTCCAACAAAGTATACGAGCCGAAGGACGAGCATATGGAGGCATACCTTGCGGAGGTACGCAAAATGGAGAAGCAATTCTTAGGCCTGGAACTGCAGCATGTGCCCCGCGGCACGAACAAGGAAGTCGACGATATCGCCAAAAGGGCGTTCAGGCGCCAGCCCCAGGAGCCCGGCGTCTTTGAGGAGCGTCTCTTCAAGCCTTCAGCGGCCCCTCCGGCTATGAAACCGGCGCCGCCTCAGGAGGAGCTTCCCCCGCCAGCAACCTCGGGAGCCCCCACCTGCGGTCCAACCTCAGGAGCACGCCTTCTCCTCACGTTCGAGCCCCAGGAGGGGTGCTGGACCAAAGAATTCAAGGCATACCTGCTGCAAGGAACCCTGCCGGAGAAGGAGGAAGACGCGGAGCGCGTGGCTCGGCAAGCTACAACCTACTGGATTCAAGATGGTGAGCTATACCGAAAACGACCGAGTGATGTTTCCTTGCGATGCATCTCCAGGGAGCAGGGGCGCGGGCTGTTAATCAACATACACAGTGGAGACTACGGGCATCATTCGTCATCGCGCACCTTGGTGGGCAAGGCGTTCCGCAGCGGATTCTACTGGCCCACGGCACTCAACGACGCAACCGAGCTAGTGAGATCCTGCGAATCCTGCTAGTTCCATGCCAAGCAAATCCACCAGCCTGCTCAGGGCCTCCAGACCATCCCAGTCTCGTGGCCATTCCCGGTCTGGGGGCTAGACATTTTGGGTCGAATTCCCTCGAGCGCCCGGGGGCTACCGCTACCTCTACGTCGCCATCGACAAATTCACCTAGTGGGCAGAGGTGGAGCCAGTCCGTACCATCCCTGGCGGCTCGGCAGTCAAGTTCATCAAGGGCCTCGTGAGCTGGTTCGGAGTCCCTAACCGCTTCATCATAGACAAAGGCTCGCAGTTTACTAGCAATCTCTTCAAAACATATTGTGCTAATCTTGGAACGCAGATATGCTATGCCTCAGTGGCGCATCCCAGGAACAACGGCCAAGCCGAGCACGCAAACGCAGAGGTCCTGAGGGGCCTCAAAGCGAGGATTTTCAGGAAGAAGGTCGAAGCCTGCGGCAAGGGCAGGTTGGACGAGCTCCAGTTCGTGTTGTGGTCCGTCCGCACTACCACGACCAAGCCGACCGGCGAAACCCCATTGTTCCTCGTCCATGGAGCTGAAGCGGTTCTCCCGCATGAGGTCAGGCATCGCTCCGCGCAGGTCTTGGCATTTGACGAGGCACGCCAGGATGCCACGCGGGGGATGGACCTCGTGCTAGGGGAGGAACGCCGCCGTCAAGCCTCCCTCCGAGCAGCAAGGTACCAGCAGGCGCTGTGGTGATATCACTGTCGTAGCATCTGCTCCAGGATGCTCGAGGTGGGTGATCTCGTCCTACGGCGGGTCCTCTCCAGGGAAGGGCTGCATAAGCTTTCACCCATGTGGGAGGGCCGTTTAGGGTGACCGTGTCCCCAGGCCTGGCGCCGCGCGCCTGGAGACGTAGGACGGGATCCCCAGCACCTCCGGAAGTTCTACCCATGAAGCAAGGCCCAGTGCCTATGAAGGTCTCCGCTCGTGACACTCTCACATAATACTGAGTGGGGCTGTACACGCCCCGGAGTATCCAGAGTACCGCCCTCCGGCCTCGGGGGCTCCCTCCCACGTCCTAGTGGTAGCACTTAGCTCCGCGCTGGTGAGAAGACTAGACTAGGTACCGGACGTGGCTTTTCATTTGCTTTCTCTAGCTGGTTTGCATCCTTTTAATGAAATTTGGAGCTCTGGCGTTTCTCGATTGCTTAGATGGGTTTTCTCCCTTTTGCTTCGCTTGCTTCTTTGTCTTGCGTCAGGGATGACGGCGGTTTCCCGATCCTCTCCCTCGTGCGCCTCGCGCGGGGGCTGGGCAGGAGTGTGCGTGTGCTGGGCTAGCCCACGCCGCAGGCACACCTCGCCAAAGCCCTGTCACCCCAGAGCTTCGGCTTCCTTGTTCATCGCGAGGCGCCCTCGAATGAGCTCGTGATTGGTGCACCCTCTTAAGTCCATGCGCCCCGGTTACCGCGACGTGGTGCACTAAGCCATGACTAGACCATGCATCAGGGCTCGCGCAAGGAGGAACAAGGCACCCGATAGATTTTCTAACAAATTCTGCAGCTTTATGATGCCTCCCGAGGTCGGCGGCTCCCGAGTCGACAACAAGGAGGCCTCACCAAATGCCAAAAGGCGCGCTCTCGCGAGGTGGGAAGCTACCCCGAGTGTATCAAGCTAAGTTATCCCTCTGCATCTACGTGGAGCACGAACATCATAGCATAACAAAGGAACAATAAACATGGCATAGTGGCATAAGTACCATGGTCCATTACATGCCCCTGCAGGGCCACCTACTTTTTCCAAAATGCAGGAAGAAAGGAAAGGTTAAACAAAAGCGGCTCACACAACCGCAGCAGCTCACGAGGCCTGACTCCAAGGGCCTCCCGAACACAGCTCAGCCTGAGCCCTCCTCGCGCTTCACCACGGCGTGGCGACTGGACGACCCGCCACCGTCCTCGAAGCGAGCCCGGCGACGTGGCGGCTGGTCGTAGCCACCGCTGCTGGTGCTCTCGCTGGCGGAGGAGCCGCCGCCGCTGGACGAGCTGCGACCGTCGCCAAGGGCAAGCTCGCCCTCAGCATCGTCATGGTCGTCGTCAAGGCCAAGCTCATCATCGCCGCCGCTGTCTTCGGGGCAGCACCCTGCGCGACGACCATCTTCCCCAAACACCCTCACGAAGAGGGTCACGACACCATTGTACTTGAAGTGGAGGGCGAACGCCTGCCAGCCGCGGGCCAGGGCAATGTTGCCCGCGGCGGAGACCTCCACCGTGACCCACGAGGCCTTGCTACAGCAACCATCGGCCTGCAGCTAGAGGCCGTCAAGACCCACGGCCGGCAGCTCGCCGACGAAGAAGCGCGGAAGCTGGAGCCAGGTGCCGGCCGGACTCTCCGACCACACGATGAACTCCGGGAGCACCTCCGCCGAGTGGAAGAATGGCCGGGGAGGCAGAGCAACCATGGAGCGCCTCCCCTCGTCAAGGGGGCTGCCTCGCCTTGGGAGGTTTCCGCTGCGAGAAGAGACATCACCGTGGCCGCCAAGGATGACGCCGGTCCCCGAAGGATTGCGCCCACGGCCCCGAGGAGCCACCGCAGGGGTCGCAGCGTGCTTACGAGGGTGGCCCCGCCCTCTCTTGGGTAGCGGCAAGTCGGGTCCCTCCTGGCGAGCCTTTCCCTTCTTGGTGACAGGGAACCTCTTCATCGGCGCCATGTGAGCTGCGGCAAGACGGCGAGGCGAGGAGGAAGAAGAGATAGCGTGCGACGAGAATAAGGAGATGAGCAAAGAGGGCTCCGCCCCTCTCCTCACTTATAGCCAGGGGAGGCCAACCGGCGGCCTCCACGATCGCACGTAATGATGATTTTTCTCTGCATGCAACAGAGTCTCGTCAAGTCGAACGGTTGCCGAGGCAGCGTGGAGAAGTGGAGGCGCCCACGTCCCATCAATTGCCACGCATCGACCGAGGCTGCAGGCGGTTGGGGCCGCGGTGCTCCGTACTTGCCCTTTTGCTTCGCCTCGAAGCCAAGTTCGAGCGCGCCTTGGGCCTGGGGGCTACTATCGGCGTCCTGGGAAGGGGGGAACCCAGACTTGCCTGCCTGCGGCCTGTGGCGTGGCTCCATCAACGGCCCGGTACGGCCCAGCTTCAGTAGCAACAACTCAAGACCCTCGCGAGGGGCCAACCCTCACGAGAAGGACAACACCAAGGCCACCCTGGGGGCGGCCTCACTAGGCTGGCTCCCGAGGAGCGGAGATATCTATGCAAGGTGCACCACGCGAGGTTCATGTGACGTGAGCCATGACGACCAAGGCCAGGCAGGCGCCAGCGGGCGCAGTGTACCAGTTTCCTCTTTGGTGCTAAGGAGGCAAGCGCAGGCGCGGAGTCCCGAGGAATCAAGCAAAGGTTTCCATTCCGGTGCAACAAGACCAAGACCGCCAGGATGACAGGATGGAGGTCATCGCGGAGCCCACTGCAGTGTCACCACCAGAGCCTTTTGCAGGCGAAGACTACTTTTGTCAGGATAGCTTGTACTAGTTGTCTCCCTTCAAATTTGGCCGTTGTGGGATCCCTTCCCGCCTACATTTGGGAAGAGTACCAAGGCCACTATAAATAGGACTTAGCCACCACTAGAGAGGGGCATCTTGGGACGGATTGATTCCACCCTAACCACCTCACCAGCTCGTCGAGCTCAACAACACCTCACCTCCTGAGGCTGTTCGACCACTGTACAAGCTCATCCTCAGCCCCTCGAGGCAATCCACCACAGAGCTGGAGTAGGGTATTACACCGCAAGGTGGCCCAAACCAGGATAAATCCCTGTGTCCCTTGTTCTTTGGGTTCATGGAGCTAGGCCGTGGAATCGTTGAGCGGGCAGACTGGGGAGAGAGTGTTCCTCGTACGCACCCCAGAGTTCAAACATCTCAAGGGTCTGCGGAACACCGAATCCGATAGATGACCTTAGCCATATTGTCCAGCAACCCAGAGAGTCAGCCCGCAAACTCTGGACTAGGTTCCTAATTAAAAAGAACCAAATCGTCGACTGTCCGGACGTCGAAGCCCTCGCGGCCTTTAAACATAGCGTCTGCGATGAATGGCTCGCCCGACACCTCGGTTAGGAAAAGCCGAAGTCTATGGTAGCTCTTACCGCACTCATGACCTGCTTCTGCGCGGGAGAGGACAGTTGGTTGGCTCGTAGAAGCAACAGTACCAACGACCCTGGCACCTTCGAAGTTAGGGACGGCAATGGCAGGCCACGACACAATAAACACAAGCGTCGAAACAACAATGAAGAAACTGAAGACACAGCGGTTAACGCCGAATTCAGTGGCTTTAAATCCGGTCAGCGGAAGAAACCATTAAAAGAAATAAAGATGGTCCATCTAATTTGGACAAAATACTTGATCGGCCATGCCAGATTCATGGCACCCCTGACAAGCCTGCCAATCATTCCAACAGGAACTCAAATAGGCTGGTAAGTTAAATGCCGAACATAAGGGCAAAGGGCCGCCAAGTGAGGACAATGAGGAGCCCCGCCCACCAAACATAGGGGGGCAAAAGAAATTTCCCATTGAGGTGAAAACAGTGAACATGATCTACGTCACACATATCCCCAAGAGGGAGCGCAAGCGCGCACTAAGGGACGTCTACGCTGTAGAGCCTGTCGCCCCCAAATTCAACTTGTGGTCGGCTTGTCCAATCACCTTCGATTGTAGGGACCGCTCGACCAGTATCCGTCATGGAGGTTCGGAAGCCCTGGTCCTCGATCCAATCATCGACGGATAGCATCTCACTCGTGTCCTAATGGACGGCGGCAGTAGTCTTAACTTGATCTATCAAGACACTGTCCGTAAAATGGGTATTGACCCATCAAGAATCAAGCCTAGTAACACCACCTTTAAAGGAGTGATACCCGGCGTCGAAGCCCGCTGCACGGGCTCGTTAACATTGGAAGTAGTCTTCGGTTCACCGGACAACTTCCGAAGCGAAGACTTAATCTTTGATATCGTCCCCTTCCGCAATGGTTATCATGCACTGCTCGGACGTACCGCCTTCGCCCGCTTCAATGCAGTCCTGCATTACACTTACTTAAAGCTCAAAATGCCTGGGCCGCGTGGCGTTATCACAGTCAATGGAAACATGGACCGCTCCCTCCGTACTGAGGAGCACACCGCGGCCTTTCAGCCGAGGTACAGAGCGGCCTTTTCAAGCCGAACACTTCATCGTCCATCAAACCTCCGGACACTATCAAAAGAGTCCGGCCTACCTTGCAGAATGACAGCTCAGTCAATCCAGAGTTGGACATGCAGTTTCACCTCCGTCAATCGCCCCATCTAATCGCAGCATATGTACCGCGTGTGCATAACTACGCACTCAAAATACCTTGAGCGACGACGGAGGCACACTGCGGACCAGGTCCATAGTGCAGCTCGACCCTATTCGGACCTTAACCTTCTTCTTCTTCTCCTTCTTTTTTTTCTCTTTTCTTTCATATCACAGGTTCCTTAAAACCTAAATCACTTCACGGTTGTACAAGGGCCCTTTCCCAGGCCCCTTTTATATACATGATCATCGATTGATCCTCTCAAAGGATCCTCCACCAAGGCGAAATGTCGCGCAGACATGCGGCAAGGTGTCCAAAGGATCTTCAGGACTACCTTTTCTTTTTTAGGACCTTATAAAGCTTTCCCTTGTTTACAAATTCTTGGCATGTAAAATGTCCTCGAGGCTTATGGCATTATCTGTAACAGCACGTTTTGACGTATCAATCAGATCATAAGGGAAGCAGTTCTTACCAACTCCTATTCAGTATTGGTTTATTTCACAATCTGTATAATCTGTATTCCCTCTTCACATCAGATTGGCACATACAATTCGGCATGGCCTACAATGTTAGGGGCTCTATTCGGCCACATATACTTCCAAAAAAAAGTCCGAACACTTTTATAGTACACTTCGGCGTCCAGAATATTGCATTATATGCATCAGCTCTGAATCATGTCTTTGGTCAATAGTTGGGTTGCCCGGCTCCTGTGGTTACTACCTTACATTCCGCTCGTTCAGCTAGGGTAGTAAAGGGAGAACTACTGTGATTGTGTTTTCTGGTTCGTCTGGTCAAAGCACCTCAGTAGAGAAAGCCGAAAACTGACTGTCATGATACGGCGAGAGCTGGTCAGCGATTCGGCGACTTATTATAAATCTCTTGCGATTTCTTGTGTATTATACAAAGGACTGTCCTCCATCGAGTCACGTGCCTAAGGCATCCCAGTTCGGATAACCGCATACGCACCAGGGGCTAGTACTTAGCCCCACCGTCAAACTCCTATGGCTAAGTGAAAGTAATAAAGTCGCATAGTCTGATTGCATGGTTCGCTGCGCAGACACCTCCTGCACAGACCAAGACGTTGGGTCAAGTGTGATCTGGCTTCTCAGAGGGCACGTTCTCTAGTTCAAACTAATGGAGAACGGCCTGCTCTCCGTCAAGATCTTCGCGCGTTCGGGAGGTCGCTTAGGGTGCTGCGCAGAGAGCTCGACCGACGACGAAAGCTCCGTCTCGAGCGGAAGCGACGGGGACGACAGTGACGGTGATGATGACGGCAGTGGGTGGGAGAGCGACGACTCTGACTCCGGCTGATCGCTGCCCGCACCATCTTCATCAGGCGGCAGCACCATCATCTGCATCCGCATCTCCTTCCTGGCAGTGGGATTTGCCGGGGAGTTTGATGCAGAGGTGGGGATGGTGCTCCCGGGCTCCTCCAGCAGTCTTCCAACTGGACCCTGGCAGGCTTCCTTTCAGGCTGCAGCTCTGTTAGCCCTGCTGTGTCCTGCTGGCTCTAGTTACGGTGGTCAACGGGTCACCTCCGCCGTGCTCTCCATCGACGCGTTCCCCGGTGCTCCCGCTCCCGTCGGGCTACCTCTCCTGGAGGCCGAAGGGGGCGGGCTGGGCTCCCGCCCAGGCGCTCCTTTTGCCCTCCCCGCCTTCGATGGTCGTGCCTAGGAGGAGAGGGACAAGAAAGGGCATCACGGGGCACTTATCTTTTTTCAACCTTAAATCTGTAGGCACTTGCCAAATTTTAATTCAAATAATGTAATCTCTCGAGTCCATGTTTGTGTTCTGTAATGCTTGTACTTGTATCAGCATATTAATGAAAAAGATGAACCTTGCCGGGAACCCATGCATGTGTATGTCCTTGCAGAGGTGAGATGTCCCTTTAATATAAATAAACGAGTTTTTCCGGCAAGCTATCCTGTCGGCACCCTTTTTGTCTGCCAGAGAATCACATCTGCCGGGGAACAGACAAAGGGGCCAGCCCCCCGCCAACTTCTTTTTACCAAAGCCACTACAACCATCCTGTTCGAAGCAACATTCGAGTCAGGGATGGGAGCAAGAGTGGCGAGGCTTTCTTATGCACAAGTTATAGCTTACAGAAGACTAACGGACAGGAGGTAAAACTTATCTATTTGGCTTGCCGGGGATCGCATTGCCGGGCAGTTTTCTCAACTCCTTGTCGAAACCAAGTTCACATCGGGAACTTGCAGCTTCATGCAGATGAGAATGAATGTAGGATGCAATCCTATCTATATGCATATGCAAATGCTTATGCAGTGATCTTGGAATGCTTATGCATGCATGCGATCTTGGTCGGGGCCCCCCACAACGCTTCTTTATTTTCTCTTGCACGGGGTCATCGCCCTGGCTTTGTACAAGGGGTTACATGCAGCTGAGGCAAGGCCTGTACAAATGGGTGGCTGACGGGCAGGGCCCGACAGCCGCGCCTTACGGGTAGAACTTGTGAAGATGCTCAATATTCCATGAGTTTTGCAACTGAATGCCATCTCCGGTCTCCAGACAGACTGCGCCAGGTCTGGTGACTCAAACTACCCGGTAAGGGCCTTCCCACTTTGGTGACAACTTGTTTGTACCCTTGGTGGATTGAACGCGCCTAAGGACAAGGTCACCTTCCTCAAAACAACGGGCATGAACCATGCATCTATGATAGCAACGCACGGCTTGCTGATAGCGTGCAGCACGCGTAGCAGCCCGGAGACGGTTCTCCTTGAGTAGCACAATGTCGTCACGCCGGTGCTGATCTTGTGCTACTTCATCGTAGGCAAGCACTCGAGGCGACCCGTAAATGAGTTCCGTGGGGATAACTGCTTCTGCCCCGTACATCAGGGAGAAGGGAGTCTGCCCGGTAGCTCGGCTTGGTGACGTTCTGATGGACCAGAGAACTACCGGTAGCTCCTCGATCCACCGCTTGCCGTGCTTCTGCAGCGTATCAAAAGTTCTTGTCTTGATTCCATGCAGCACTTCAGCGTTCGCCCTCTCAGCTTGTCCATTGCTCCGGGGGTGTGCCACAGAGGCAAATGAGATCTTGCATCCGAGGGCATGAACATATTGCATGAAGGCGCAGCACGTGAACTGGGTGTCGTTGTCGGTAATGATCCTTGCTGGAACTCCAAAACAACACACCAAATCTTTCAAGAACTTGATAGCTGACTGAGCAATCACCTTTCTCACGGCAGTCACTTCCAGCCACTTTGTAAACTTGTCGATAGCAACGAACAAGAATTCAAAGCCCCCGATTTCTCGGGGGAAGGGGTCGAGGATATCAAGCCCCCAGACCGAAAATGGCCATCATAGAGGGATTGTTTGAAGAGCTTAGGCAAGCAGGTGGTTTTTCTTGGAATGGAACTGGCAGGCTTCACATTTCGTGACTAGCTCGACCGCATCTTGGAGGGCTGTCGGCCAATAGAATCCTTGCCGGAATGCTTTCCCAACTAATGCCCTTGATCCAATGTGGGAGCCGCACATGCCTTTGTGTATCTCAGCTAGCAGTTCCTTTCCTTCTTCCCGCCAGACACATTTCAATTTCAAACTATTGGGCCTCCTTCTGTACAGAGTGTCATCGACAAACTGATACATACTGGCCCTTCGGGCTACTTTTTCAGCTTCATCTTGGTCGCCGGGAAGCTCTCCGGTTTGGAGGAAGTGGACAATGTGCCTTGCCCAAGTTGGAGCCTGGGGCTCGGCAACGAGGACTAGTGGCACCTCCTCTGCTGCGGGAGCACATGCCTCGTTCACGGGGTCCATGGGCCCGGCTGGAGGGGGTGCTGTCAGTGTCAAAACCGGCAGATCTCGAGTAGGGGGTACCGAACTGTGCGTCTAAGGTCGATGGTAACAGGAGAGAGGGGACACGATGTTTACCCAGGTTCGGGCCCTCTTGATGGAGGTAATACCCTACTTCCTACTTGATTGATCTTGATGAATATGAGAATTACAAGAGTTGATCTACCACGAGATCGTAGTGGCTAAACCCTAGATGTCTAGCATGTATGATTGTGATTTCCTCTACGGACTAAACCCTCCGGTTTATATAGACAGCGGAGGGGCCTAGGGTTGTACAGAGTCGGTTTACAAAGGAAGGAATCTACATATCTGAATGCCAAGCTTGCCATCCACGCAAAGGAGAGTCCCATCCGCACACGGGAGGAAGTCTTCTGTCTTGTATGTTCGTAGCCCATTACTCCGGCCCATGTTACATAGTTCGGACGCCCGAGGACCCCTTAATCCAGGACTCCCTCAGTAGCCCCTGAACCAGGCTTCAATGACGATGTGTCCGATGCGCAGATTATCTTCGGCATTGCAAGGCGGGTTCCTCCTCCGAATACTCCAAAGCAACTTTCTACAAAACAATTACCACACGCAACCGTAGAGAGCATAATATTTCACGAGTCCAATCTACTGACAACTTCTGCAGCATGACATCACGTCCCTACCCGATCCTTATTTTGAACTGTTTTCTAGCCTCCCGCTCCATGTTTCAAGACGCGGTTTTATTGGCACGTCTTGTCAAAGCAGAGATCGTGTACCCTTATTGCGGGATTCTCATCAATACGGGCATGGGTAATCCAACTGCCCCGTTGGCACGATTCCTTGGGAATAGGCAAGTTTTAAGGCTCATGAGGAGGCGTTCGATAGTCATCGCCTTTATAAAGGGGCACAGACCCGTCTTTTTCCTCTACGCCTACCTCTTCCTCAACTTTTCCAACCTCGAGCTCCAGCACCCAGGTTTCAACTTAATCACTCCAAGACTCCCAGTCATGTCCGGACCCAGCCTTCAAGGCCGGTGGGTGGCCTCCTCTGTCACAGAGGAGGATATCGTGAAGCTCCGGGCGGCAATCTGCCGGACCGCGGAAATTCTCCACAGGCTCCCTGCTAAGGGGCAGGTTATTCCCACACCCAGATCCGGTGAGAGGGTCGTATTCATCTCCCACTTCCTCCAGGGGCTAGGGTTCGCTCTCCACCCCTTCGTTCGTGGCCTCATGTTCTATTACGGGCTTGATTTTCACGATCTAGCTCCGGACTCCTTTCTTCACATCTCGGCGTTCATCGTCATGTGCGAGGCCTTTCTCCGCATTCCCCCACACTTTGTCTTATGGCTCAAGACCTTTAACATGAAACCGAAGGTAGTCGATGGGGAGCAAGCGGAGTGCGGTGGTGCTATGGTGAGCAAGCTCGCCAATAATCTTTGGCCAAAGGGCTCCTTCACAGAAACTTCCAACCTATGGGAGCGGGAGTGGTTTTACATCACTGAATCCCGCGGTACCAAGTGGGCAGCGACACCTGCATTCCGATCTGGCCCTCCATTACGACTCGCATCATGGATTAATAAGGGGCTGGACTGGGGATCAATTGATGAAGTGCACACGCTACAAAGCCGTATTCAGAGTCTCCTTGAAAAGGACACCGGCCTCATCAACGTGATCTAGGTAATGTTAGTCCGTCGGGTCCTGCCGTGCTAGCGACGGCCTCTCCGCCTATGGGAGTTCAATCCGGAAGGACCACGGGCCCTCTAGCACTTCTTCGGCACAACGCCCAGAGGGATGTGGAAGTTATTCTTCGGGATCCGAAAAGAGTGGCCAGATACAACCGAAGACATCGGCCTCGACTGCAACCATCCGGATACCTCGGTAAGCACTCGACTCCTGAACACAGCTTAGTTGATTATCTCGTAACAATATACTGAGAAACCTGTCTCCGACCAGGGCTGGATAAGAAAGGCGGAACAAATTAGGTGTTCGGCTCCACTCCCCGAAGACTCAGTTGATCATGTGTTGACAAGGATGTTGGCCCCGGCACCGTATCAAGTGCCGGTGAAGGAGGTCAAGGAGGAGGGAAGAAAGGCCAAAGGTGGCCTCCACTCGGAAGGTACACGGGACGCTATGTCTAGGGAGACCGGAACTCCCTCTTTTGAAGATGAAGGGGGAGAAGAAGGTAATATCCCTTCTTCCCATGGGAAGAAAAGGACCGCCTCCGAAGATTTGAAGGTGGAGGCTCCCAAGAGAGGGAAGATGTCCCTGTCAGACGGTTCGGGTTCGGAAGACGACATTGCCACATAGTTCCTCCATACAGACAAGCCTTTCGCCGAATCGTAAGTGAACAAGGGTATTCTAAACATATCCCATTCTTTTCAGGTCACAAGGGTAACATCTTAAATGTATGTTTGTAGTCTGGCCCGCAGTCTTCCTCACCAGTCCTCCTCCTTGGGTGACCTACTTCCGGGGACGATGGAAAGCGAGACGCCTCCACAGGTTTCCTCGCCCTTTAGGGCGGACGACTTCGAGGTGTCATCCCGGAGGGTCTCCCCCAATCATCAAGTGGTGCGGGGGGCAATGAAGACAGCGCCCGAAGGTGATACTTTGGTCGCGAAGGGTCCGGGGTATGCAACCCCTACGGAGACCAAAAATAAAGGCCCCAAACTACCCGGTTTATAGCCGAAGACGACTCTAGGGTCAAGTAAATATATCCCTTCGAAGGGAGTTCGTACTCCGCAGCTGCTTCCAGGAATCCGGAAGCGCCGGATACATTAATGGGCATGTTGCAGAATGCATCCATCTCAGAGGAACATCATACCTTAGTGGGTACGGTAGTTGAGAGGATTCTATCCACAAGAAGCGGATTGAATGAAGCCTTTACAAGCCTACTAAGAGGCTTTGAGGTATGTAATGTAATATCTTAACCACTCTTTACATGCAGAATGCGCCTGTGTATAGATAGTAGCCCTTGAGACTCTGGTCGGCTTCCACAGGGAGGCGATCAGAGGATCAAAAAGATATGCTCAGGAAATGACACGATTAATTTTGAAAACAGGCTGTTATGTCAATGGCAACTGCCCATGTTGCGGAAGTTGCAGATTTAAAGCAGAAACTTGAGTCAGCAGATGAGGACGTTACTCTTATTAACAGGCGGCTCGACGAGGCACAAGGTATGTTTTGGGACAGTCAGCTTATGCATGTAAAATAATATGAGCACGAAGCTGAGAATTATATACTGGGAGATGCATAATTGAAGATGGTGCTGCTGCGGTTGAGACCCTTCGGGCTGACCTTGCCCTGGCCAAGGAGCAAGCCAGAGTGAGCAGTGCAGCTGTTAAGAAGGCAGCTGCTGATTTAAAGGCCGAACAGGCCACTCGGCACCAGTGCAAGGAGAGAATATCTACCATGGCACGAGAGCTAAAGGATGCCACTGCCCAATGCAAATCACTCGAGAAGGATAACAAAGCCAAGACAGCCGATCTCGACAAGGCCTTACAAGAGGCGCGAGAGGCACAATCCGAGTCAAGAGCGGCTCGGGAGGAGATCCGGCAAGCTGGGGAGATAGTGGCTGGTAAGCCCTTTCTATTACAGACTAAATTCTGCGACCCGAAGTATGCCCTACTTAATCAATTGTGGAGTTCTCCAGACTCATTCTTGGACCTGCCGAAGAGTGTCGCCGATGCAGCGCAGTTTTATCAAGCACAAGATGGAGGTGCAGTGGAGAAGCTTTTCTGGTCAAAGTTCAACGTGCCAAAGCGTCCATTGTTGCTGAACGAACAAATGGCCCAGTGGGCCGAGCTCCACAGGGTGTCCGGAGCTGCCATGGCAGAAGTCGTGGTCCGACTGTGGCCAACTGAGCCAATTCCGAATAGTTCGGTTTGGTGCAGCGACTTGTTGATGCGGTGTCGCGTATCGACGTCGTGAGGCGGTCAGCATGCATTGAAGGTGCACGGATGGCCTTTGCCCGTGTCAAGACGTACTGGGCAAAAATGAAGGCCGCCGATGTTGCAGCAAATAGTCCACCCGAGGGCAAGGACCATCGCACGCTGGAGCATTATTTTGAAGATGACCTAGAGGGCGCCCGCTTGATAGAGGGTCAGTGCTCGAAGGATATTATGTTCGAGTGAATGTATCGGAATTGTGATAACAATATTATGATATATTAAGGTTGTGTTATATTTATGCATTTTGCCTGAAAGGCATTTCCTCCTGTGCTGCCGTTTTATATATATAATCTGAAGGTTTGCCAGTCGTCGGCTTCAGCCCCCTCGCATATAATGCGGGGGTGTTCGGAATAGCAACTGACTATACTTGACCCAACGTCTTGGTCTGTGAAGGAGCTGTCAGTGCGGCGAACTAGGCAATCGGACTATAGGGCTTTAACACCTTCCCTTAGCCATAGATGTTTGACGGTGGGTCTATGATATAGCCCTTTGTATGTACGCGGTTATCCGAATACGGTTGCGCTACATAGGTGACCGGAAAATGGCCCTTCATGTTATACGGAAGAAATCGCAAAAGATTTTAATAAGTCGCCGAGTGGTTGACCAGCTCTTGCCGCATCATGACAGTCAGTTTTTGGCTTTCTCTACTGAGGTGCTTAACCGGGTGAACCGGAAACAAAATCGCAGTAGTTCTCCCTTTACTACCCTAGCCGATAGGGCGGAACGTAAGGTAGTAAGCACATGAGCCGGGCAACCCAACTATTGACCAAAGACATGATTCGGAGCTGATGCATATAATGCCAAATTTCGTGATGCCGAAGTATGTTGTAGAGCTCTTCGGACTTGTTGGCAATTTAATATGTTGCTGTATCGAGCCCCTGGCGATTAGTGCCGAGGTGTGTATGTGAAACCACCGAAAAGGTACAATACAGTTCTATGAGAAAAAGTAAGTACTGAAGACGGATTATGTCCACTGAAATCTGATTGATACGTCGAGCGCAATCTTACAAATTATAACACCTCTATCCAGATCATTTTACATGCCAGGGGTCGAAGGCTGAGGACAAAGGCTATATCCTGGTTTTAAATAGAGTGTTTGGTCTACAAAAAATCTTTGGACCCCCTGTCGCACGTCTGCGCTGCCTTTGCCTTAGCAAAGAGGATTCCTTAAAAGGAGCAATCTTTGCTTGCTTGGACGAAACCGGGCTCCGAAAGAGTCCTTGCAGCTCCATAGGATGAACAGGTTTTGATTCATCTGTGACAAAAGATAAGACATGGTTTAAAAAGAAGGGAGAAAAGCTGTAGGAGGACGAACCATGTTGTAGGGCTGCCCGCATTGTGCCTCCGCCGACGACCAAGGTATTTTAAGTGCATAATTATGCATGCGCGATGTGAACTTCGCGGGCATATCACTACAAAAAAATACACTTCCGTGATGATACGTGTTTGTCATAGTAGGTCGCATTTTTTGTCATGCATGTACATCCATGACGATTTTATGATAGAATCAAGATAGTCATACTTGTGCTATCGTAGAAGTGTTCCATGACATTACCAAAATTATCATCACGGAAGTGTCCACTTCCATGACGATAAATCGCGCGTCACAGAAGTGCTTTCGTCAAGGGTGACCGACACGTGGCATCCACCATAACGGAACGCCGTTAAGCTATCGGGTCGGGTTTTGGATCCGATAACCCGTTAACAGCCCCGACCTATGGGGATTTTCCACGTGTAAAATCATCATTGGCTGGAGGAAACACGTGTCGGCTCATCGTTGGGACAGATGTCATCCACTCATTGGACGGAAGGCGCCTATGATACGTCAACACGTGGCACAGCCCAACAGAGGCCCATTCCTATGAAAAGGCTGGCCCGTTTGACTTGGTCAAAAGGTGGCGGGCCGGCCCATGGAAAGCCTGTTAACGGCATGTTCGCATATAGCCCATTTACAGCCCGCTAACCCAAGGCCCGTTACTCCCTATCCGAATTAGGCCCAGTAGCGTCATCCGGGCCATCCAATATGATTCCAGCCCATTTTCACTTCTGGCGCATGTATGTCCCATGACGTCTTTCGGCCCATATGAGGCCCTATGTAACTCTTGGCCTATTAACGGCCCGTGGTGAAACTGGCCCGTAATGAACAGTGTATCACTTTACACCCATTAACGGCCCGTGGTGAAACTGGCCCGTAATGAACAGTGTATCACTTTATACCCATTAACGGTCCGTTATTCCGTTGGGCCGTTTCCAGCCCATGTTATCTTTCTGCCTTCTCAGAGCCCATTTATTCTTGGGCTCATTTCCAGCATTCATTTACTTACGGCCCATTACTGTCATTTTCTGCTTGTGGGCCAAATTCAGCATGTGGTTACAGTCGGCCCGTTTGTGGTCCGTTAATACGTTGGGCCATTTTCATAGCGTCATCAAATATGGCCTATTAATGATGGCCCGTTATGGTCGGCCCATGAACGGACGATTCCAACTCTAGCCCGTTTACGGCCATAATGCGGTCTGTTTGGCCCATGTTTGGCCAATCGATCATACGGCCCGTATAAGGCCCATTCATGATACGGCCCGCAGAAGGCCCATTGTTTCTACGGCCCGTAGAAGGCCCATTGTTTCTACGGCCCGTACAAGGCCCACTGTTTCTACGGCCAGTAGGAGGCCCAGTGTCACTACAGTAAATATTAGCCCATGGTTATTGTGGCCTAGTTTTAAAAAATAGGTGCAGCCACTAGCTAACCGCGGAAAAAGAACTGCAATGACTATAAGCAAACAAATAAACAAGACAACAAGGAAATAAATAAGCAAGCAACTAACGCTAGGCTATCACGGCTATTACACATATTACATCCACTGGGCATCAAAGTTCGCCACCAGTGCAAATATAGGGAACAAAGCAGCATATCATATACACTGGTTGTCAAAGTTGGTGACCAGCGCAAATAAACGCCGCAGCAAAACAAATCCAGAACTGAAACCACTTCAGAAGATCTCAAGAAACAATATCCTGGGTACCCATAATGCTGGCAAGATGCTTAGCAAGCTTATTAACTTTCTCTTGTTTGGCGCTTAAATCCTCCAGCGCTTGCTGTTGCACCAGAAAATATGCATCTGAATTCTGTAGGGACTTCCTCGGTCCTTCAGCTTCCTGTCGCAGCACATCTGATCGATGTCTTTCAACTTGAAGTTGAGACTCAAGAAGACGAACTGATTCAGGCAGCGAGTTCGAAGAGCTTGTGCCAGCAGTAGTGGCCAGTAACTCGAACACTACATCAAGACAGGACTTTTGGGTTCCCTCACTGTCGTCAAGATAGTTTTTATCAGCTTTCTTGGAGACCAACAGGGATGTCTCACTATCTTGAACCTTATCTGCATTACTTACTTTACCATTCGATAACGCGGTACTGTTCTCCAATATTTTGTCCGCATTCTAAAAGAGAAACAAGCAGACACATCACATGTTTACCATGTTGTATATGAAACTCATTTTGGTAAATGAGTTCAGTAGTAAAGTGGACAGGATAATAGCATGAAACAAACATATATCTATATACCATGGTCACTTTATGGTCTATATCATTCTAGTTTTTGTTGCCAAATCAAGATAGAGACACAGTTCAAATAATATTTGTTCAAGACAAAGCAGAATAGACAGAATATAAGTGTGGGTAACTATAGAGCAATAACAACACTTGTAATGTGCATGACATGAGAACATAACTGTTTATTCAATTGAAACTAAAATCAACATAGAGCAGGTTACAACAGCAAACCAGTTAAAGAAACAGGTTTAAAACATACCTGTTGCACCATTGGAGTTTCAATTCCATCCTTCAAATCTGAAAATAGTTGGTATGAGTAAATACAGTAATGCAAGAGCAAAGGAGTATGAACCATAGCTACAGAACCTGACCTGAGAACAAATCTTCTTCTCCTTTAAGCATTGAGTTGGGATTCGGAGTGGTGGTCCTCGTGCTTTGGGCACTGCAGTTCCCTTACTAACTGCTCGTGTTTGGGTGCTCTGTGGTGGAGACGGTGCTGTGTCAACTGGAACTGGGTTACTATCTGCCGGGGTTGGGGTTAAAAGGGGTGTAGCTGGTTCTCTATCCAACTGGGTAGGGGTACAATCTGCGAGAGTCTCGGTTATGTGTGGTGGATCTGGTCCTTGGGCAAGTACAACCGTGGTTCTATCTGCATCAACTGGTACCACTATCTTTTCTGAAGACCGTGTTGTTACTCCCTTAGATACTGCCATCACGCTCTCCAATTCAAATGGCTGATAAAAAAGAAAAGTAATTGAAAGTCTAGACATTGTATGATAGACAGGTGCAATGGATAGTGGGGAATAAAAGAGGGCTTGAAATAATTCATATTTATGTTGTCTAACCAAACAGGATAGCATGACGCAATTTCACATATATGATGGCTAACTAAACAGGATAGCATGACACAATTTCACATTATGATGGCTAACTAAAAAAGATGGAAAGACATAGTTCAAAATATGAGACTATGTAAACAGGATGACATGACAAAACTATATAATGTCTTTATTAAATAGGTTGGCATGCCATAATTCACATACATCACGGATAGAATGCCATAATTCAAAATATGATGACTATAAACACTAAACAGGATGAGATGATATAACTATATGGTGTCTTTATTAAATGGGTTGCCATGCCATAATTCAGATAGATGATGTGTATGTACTATGTAAACATGATGGCATGATATAATTCAAATATATGATTTATATAGTAAGCAAGTAAGCATATGGCAATCCATATATGATGTAAAAACTAAGCAATGCAAGACAACATGCATGACATGGGTAATATAACCCTGCCAAGTTTGAGCATAGACCTCAGGGGGGAAATAGGACTGGTCATCAGTTTCTGAATCCTCCTCTGAGGAGCTCTCTGTAACCAGCAAGATGTCTGCTCCAGCAGGTACCATTGTCTGCTCTGAATACCTTGTTTTCACTCAAGATACTTCCATCACCACTTCAAATGGCTGATGCACAGGAAGAGTAGTTTAATATACAAACATTGTCGACAAATGGAACACGTAATACAAAAAAATGATAGCATGATATAATTCACATACATGATGATTGGATAAATAGCATGGCATTGCATAATTCACATATATAATGCCTTTTCAACAAGATAGCATTGTATAATTCACATACATAATGTCTTGCAACAAGATGGCAATGCATAATTCACATATATGGTAATTAGACACTGAACAGGTGGCATTCACACAAAGCATGTCTAAACTAATCAAATGACATAGCAATGCGAGACACCATACGCATGATATGAGTAACATAACCCTGCCAAGTTAGAGCATACACCTCGGGTGGGGGGAATAGGACTGGTCATTTGTCTCTGAATCCTCCTCTGAGGAGCTATCCGTAACCAGCGAGATATGCGCTTCGTCAGATAGCATAGTCTGCTCTGAAGACCTTGTTTTCACTCCAGAATTTGCCATCACCGTGTCAAATGGCTGATGCACACGAAGAGCAGTTGAATGTACTAACATTGTTGACAAATGTAATATGTAACGAAAAAAAGGATGGCCTGATATAATTTACATATAAGATGACTGGCTAAGCAGGATGGCATTGCAAAATTCACATATATGATGCCTGGCTAAACAAGATGGCGTTGCATAATTCACATAAACGATGAATAAACTAAACAAATGGCATTCGCACAAAGGATGTCTAAACTAAGCAGATGACATATTTGATGTATAAAGTAAGCAATGCAAGACACCATATGCATGATATAACCAACATCAGCATGCCAAGTTAGAGCCAAGACCTCAAGGGGTAAATAGGAGTTGTCTTCTCCTTCTGAATCCCCCTCAGAACAGATATCTTCCTCTCGATTAAAATCCAAAATGCGTGGAGGGGGGGCTGCCTTTGCGCCTACTATGGAGCGACGTCTGCATGAAATTTTATTGCCACGCAAGGCTCGTCTCTTTTGCTCTACATGTTCAGTTCCATTGTTTACAATAACTGTCATGCATAGGAATAAAACATAGTGAGATTATGTAAGGAGTGCATGCAGAAATCCAAAGTGATGGTAGCAACCTGTGGATAGACCCAAAACCAATAATAGCAGGCAGATAATGGCTTCAGTTAAAAATACAGATAATGGCTTCTTTACTGTTTGTTTCCCACCCAACATGAAACTCATAGTAGACACCGGAGATTAACCAGATAGTAGATAGATACTATTGATAGCGGCCCCGATATGTACCCCACAACCATTTAAAAACTCAAGTTTGACCATTAGTTTGGAGCTAACTCAGAGTCTAATCGGTGAACAGGACGATAAAGTAGCATGTAATATTAAGCGATGCATAACGTAGGCAGGCACAAAAGAGTGCGACCTCTCTTGCGCACCCGTGTAGTCCTCGAGGTCATATGCTCGGTTGATGATGGTAATGCAGTTTTCATGGCTGCCAGCGGCGGGGAAGAAGATCTGAGGCGGCGAAAGACAGTCTGGAGGCCGGATCCCTGCTGTGCTAGACCCTTCTGTCGTTGGAGCAGCTGAGCTGGGGTGGACGACGGTGCAGCAGGAGTGGGACAAACCACGCAAGGTTTACTTTGACAACGATTTGTAAGAGAAGTAATTCTGTAAGGGCTCGCTTGAATTGGAGGATTCCAACAATGCAGGGATAGGAAATAGACAGGAATATGGTAGGAATGCACGTGCAAAACAGAGAATTTAGAAACACAGGATTTCTACCAATCTGGGTGTTTGATTCACAACAATTGGAAGATCACAGGATGCAAAGAAGCATGGTGAGATTAAGTCAAACCATAAGAAAATGTACGGTTATAATGCTATTATGCTACTATCTCTTAGTCTTGTGCTTCATGAATAGGAATTTGAAAAGGAGGACAAGTGAAAATTAAAATTCCTACGTTTTTTCTTTCAAGGAGACACTAAAGGAACAAATCCGTGTGCTCAGTGGACAATATATATAACATGTAGAGAAAAAAAGAGATGCAACAAGTGTACAACCTCTTTGGCGAAGCCATGTCGATCTCAGTGTGATTGGGTTGGCCGGTGAGGATGCTCCGGCTGACTTTGCTATCGGAGGAGGGGAAGAAGATCTTAGGCGTCTGGAGATGGAGCCCGAGGTATTGCTCCGCTGTGATGGAGGGTTTCGTCGTTGGAGCAGCTCCGGTGAGTTGTACGACGCCGAGGCTGAAGCAGGACAAGAGAGACAACGAACAACGTTAACCTGAGTGGAATTCTAATAGCATCTCCAATACATGACGTAAATTACATAACCACAAAGTGCTAGATGTGAAATACATCAGCCGCTCATCTCTGAACTTAACTGTCGAAACTGAACTTAAGTGTCGAAACTGAACTTAACTATCAAAACTGAACTTAACTATCGAAACTGAATTTTGCTGTCGAAACTGAACGCACTAGCAAGGTGAGGCTACACGTCGGTCGACTCACTTTTTCATCTCTGGTAAGTCGATTTTGCAGCCGTTGGATACGAAATCAAGGGCCTGCGGTTCATCTTCAACCTCCACCCCCCTGAGCCGCCAGCCACCACCGGCCAAACAGCAGCCCCCCGCCGCCCGCGGCCGGCGGTGTGCCGCCTCGCCCGCCCCGAAAACACTCCCCACCGCCGGTCCGCCGCCGCCCCGGCCATCCCTCTAGGCCCTCCCATGCCGAGCTTTTTCTCCGGCGATCCCCACGCCACCGCCCCGCCACCGCCGGCGACCACCGCCCCCATCCTGAACCCTAAGATAGATAGTGAGGTACCTCTCCGGAG
>NC_057799.1:515712658-515715357 GCF_018294505.1 Triticum aestivum | reverse complement strand
GACTGAAGTGTAGCTAAATCGGAGCAGCATCACAAGCAAGAGCAAGAGCGAGAGCAGCAGCGCAAGCAAGAGAAATAGCAAGAGCAGAACAGGCAGGGGACCGAGAGCAAGAGCAGAGCAGCAGCGTGAGCGAGAGCTAAAGCAGCAGCAGCTCCTACTGATGTGGACGTCGCCGCCGAGGGAGCGACGCCGTGGAGGAAGTGGCCAGCGACGCCGCCGTGGATGGAGCCGCGCCGTGTCGGCTCGGGACGGAGCACCGACAGCACCGTGAGATTGAATCAAGAAGAAAATGCGGCGATTAGTGTAAAACCTCTTTGGTGGCGCCGATTAGGCCGCAGCTTCATCCGAGGAAACAGTGATGATGATGTTCTTCCGGTGGTGCAGGTGAAGACGGCGGTGTGGGAATGGAGGTGGCGCGAAAGACGAGGGGAACGTCGGGGCAGCTCCTTGGAGGTGGAGGACGGGGTGGCTGAACCGGCGGGACGATGAGATTGACGGCGGATCCTCATCCGATATGGTGGATGAGGGACGTCGAGGTGTTGCTGTGTACGACGTCGTCGGGGGAGAGGCTCCGGCTGGGTGGCGGACGGAGCAGGGTGTGGGGTTTCATCGCGGGTTTTCGCGGCCTCGGTGTACGAATTGGTGGGCGGATGGGATGGCAGTGGGGAACCATGGCTTAGAGACGCGCTTGTCTGAAATGTGGGGTAAGTTACGAAAGTACCCCCACCGATTTGAGGCGGTTCTTTTGGTTCAGGGGTACCATGGGCATTTCGCGTGTCGGGATTTCACAGGAAGTGGGAGTTTTTGCGCGCGTTGTAATTTCGGAATAGCAACGCGCGGGTTTGAGATGGAGGGAGTTGTCGGAGCACAACGAGATAAAGATATATCCTAAATATTTCGGGCTAACAAGGCGCGGGTTGAAATTTCCGGACAAGCCTAACGTGTACTATACCAAATCAATGCGCACTACAAATGTCATTCAAAACTTTGAATTCATGTTATGTTCAATTAAAATATTTCGCTACGTGTATAATGCATGCAACCTACTACTCAAATGAACGTTTTAGTGCATTCCAAACGTATATACTACCGCCTCAATATGAACTAAATTTGAATGCGTTTCTCTATTTGAATAAGATCTACAGTAATGATTGTTGTGAAGTCAAAGCATTTGAATTCGTTTCTCTGTTTTAATAAGATCTACAATCATCATTATTGTCAAGTTAAACCATCATTTGTGTATTATCTTCACAGCACACCACATGATTAGTCTCGAGTTACATATGAACTATGTGTACTATATGAACTCGAACTAGATTTTTTGAATCCACTTTATTTTGATTTCAAATCACATTACATTTCTAGCTCTAGCTAGATCTTCATAATCTAAACCATGTCTCATATGTATAATGTGTTTATCACATTATGTATGGTGCCCCGCCCCCTACGCCTACAAGTATTTAGATGTGAGTTGCAAACACCACACATTACCACAAATTCAAATAAAATGTGAGAATGTTCGATATATAGTATTGTTTAGATTGTTTGATATTTAGTTGTAAGCTGCAAACGCCACACATTATCACAAATTCAAATAAAATGTGAGATTGTTTGATGTATAGTATGGTTTACATTGTTCGGCATTTAGCTGTGAGTTGCAAACGCCATGCATTATCACATTATGGTATAACATGTGCACAGCACGTGTATCACCTCTATATTCATGCATGCAATGTTTAAAACACTATGATCTGCTATTCAAATATATGAATCCGCTTTCATATCAAATTATGATCTTTGTTAGTCTCTTACACCCACACAATCCTCTAACCTTTGTAGCTACCACTAACTTTCTCTCGTGCATGCACACGCCCTCCTCGCCCTCCCCCTCCCTCGGCATTCTATCCACCGGGCACATTCATTTTTTTCTTTAGGTCGTTCTCCCAGAGTCTCCACAACTCCTTTCCGACACACACCGATCGATAAACCTCTCCAGCGATGCCTGCCTACAACACACACACACACCTTCAATCTCCTCCTTTATGTGTCCTTGCCTCGTGTCTCTCATATGGTCAGACACACATGTAAACTCTCGCCTCTCTTTTCATCGATCTCACAACCGCACACTCCTCCCCCTATCTAGCTAGTAGTTGGGCCTCTCGCACCAC
This sequence comes from Triticum aestivum, assembly GCF_018294505.1. NCBI lineage: Eukaryota > Viridiplantae > Streptophyta > Magnoliopsida > Poales > Poaceae > Triticum > Triticum aestivum. The sequence continues at coordinate 515,713,189 of NC_057799.1, read as the reverse complement.
CTCCTAGCTCCATTCTCTCTGTCTATCCGTCTCGCTGGGCCTTATTTGCCTCTAACAAATGGACGTACACCGACCGATCTCTCGCTATACATATAGCTAGCTAGGTCCTTATAACTCGTTTTTACCCACACGTCAATCGATCTACCTCATTAGTTGTGTCTCTCCCTTCCTCCGACAAACAACAATTGATCTACCAATCTAGTTAGGTTTGCTTACCAAACACATGGTTCCCCTTCATCATCCATGGATGCGTCCCGACAGACCTATCTCCCTCAAGACATAGCTGGGTCTCTCCTTCTCAACACATATACGAGTCGTTCTACCTCTATAGTTAGGCCTCTCCCTACCCCTCCCCCCACCCCCCTCCCCCCACACACACCGATACATCGAGCGCTCTAGTCATGTCTCCCTGCCACACACAAACTTGACATGTGCCCTCTAGCGTTCCGGTAGGCCAGTCGCCCTATATCTTTGACTTGCACACACACACAATTTCGATGGCTCTCTTCATCGATCTCGCACCCACCCAGT
>NC_057799.1:515699240-515712371 GCF_018294505.1 Triticum aestivum | reverse complement strand
AACAAAAAACACTCACGAACGTGGTTTTTATCTCTCACACATACCCACGTAGGTGGGGGACGTGCACGAAGAGAAGAGGTGCATGCACGGCGCACGTACTCCCGTCTCTTTCCCAACCACACCCGCGCGGGTACACGGTGGAGCTCATTTCTGTATGAAAAAGGCAGCCCACGTGGTAATTTGGCACGTGTACTGGTTGTCCACTTGGTGGAGGGAGGATCATCTACCACGGGTGAACAAACAAATTGCGACTTGATGTGTTATGTTAAAAAAAGAGGCAAACCATGTGGGGCCTACCTTAGAGGCAAGGCTCTATACACTGGAGTACTTTTGATGTGTCCCGTCAACTCCCAGAACGAGGAGAAGCTTGCTTAGTACACCGTCTCCCCCGCCCACGGGCGCGGTGGCTCGCAGGATGAGGTGAAGCTTGCTCCACCTTACGCCCGCTCCCTCACCCATGCGTGCAGTGGCTCGCAGGACGAGGAGAAAAATTTATTACTCCCTCCGTTTACTCCTCGTCCCTACTACCTTGGTTATAGAGATTATATCATATTGTTTGGAATATATATGTCCTTTAGTAGATTTCAATATGAACTACTAGTACATACTCCAAACACTGACGTATATGGACGTATTTTAGAGTGTAGATTCACTCATTTTGCTCCGTATGTAGCACTCTCCCTCGCCCCTCGACCCTCGCCCACGTGGTGGACGTGCAGCAATTCATTCGGTCTCATATAGCCAGAACGATATATACTACACTACCATTATTGCTCGACTTCCCGAAGAGGCGAAGAGCCAATCGCAAGGTTAATATTTTGGAGATGCCAAGCGCAAGGTTAGAGGAGAACGAGTAGTAGGTGCCGCGTCATTTATAAATAAAGTTTTTTTCTTCAGTGGCACGTACGCAATATGATAGGTTCATATGGAGAGAAAAGGAAACCGCTCCACTATATACATAGTCAGGACGGGCCAGCCTACACGGTTGCTTGCTGGGGTTGCTCTCTTCACACTCTCTCGCACAAAATGACTGTGGCCACATCTCTAAAATCCCGGCGGATCACGTCCACTTGGGGAAGGGGTGGATGCTTAGTGTAGATGCGGTGGCCGTCGCCGACGGCGAAAACCCACTGTCGGCACATCCCGATCAGGGGTCCCCGCCGTTCTCTCTCACAAAGCCGGTGAGGTTGCCTTCGTCCATTGCTCACTGCCGCAACGTGGGCAGTTGCCGCCTCCCGCCGCCCTCCTCAAGGTTGAGCTACGTCCCTCAGGTACAACTCCCTTTACAGCTGGCTTGCACCACTGCTCCAGCTGCCCACATCACTCCCTGTGGATATTTCTCTACTTCTTTGCCCCGCACATACCTCTACTGGCTTCTACATACTGTATTTGTGATGAGTTTATGTCTCATCAACTAGTCCCAGTAATCTTATTCTAATCACGCTTCTTCAATTTCTTTGCCACAGGGATGCTCATCTCGATTTTGGTGAAACTGCACAAAATGATCCGATGGTCAAAAGGTTGCAAACTTCATTTATTAGGAAGCTCGAACGTTGCCAGCAAATTGAAGCCTGGTCAGGGTTCACGGTTCAAGGGCTAGGGACTGCATGGATCATTTTTTTATTTAGCTGCCTCTGTTCCAAAATAAGTGTCAACTTTAGTAGTAGTACAACTTTGTACTAAAGTTTGCACAAAGTTGAGACACTTATTTTGGAATGGAGGGAGTACATATTTGCTATGATCTGTCAATTATTGAGATGCAATAGCATGCATGTTAGTCTCCTTTGTATTTGATGAAATGTTGCAACGGGCAACCTTGGACGCAAGATACATGTAACAGAAGCTGGAAGCTTCATAGCATTGTACAAATTTATCTCGCTGATAAATTACAGTACGTACTATACTAGTACTTCCTCCATTCCTAAATATAAGTCTTTGTAGAGATTTCACCATGAACCACATGCGGATGTATATAGATGCATTTTAAGTGTAGATTCATTCATTTTGTTTCATATGTAGTGGAATCTCTACAAAGACTTATCTACTAGTAATAGCTAGCCCCCACTACTAGGAATTCTCTATCCTCTCCTTGAGCCACATCATCAAAATTGATGTAGCCATTAGATGAAGTAAATCAGTCCATAATAGCCGTCTGATCTAGACGTTGAGAGGCTCCGCACTAAGCCACATGCAAGCATGCAGAAATACCGTGGCACATGCATGTGAGTGGGTTTTAAATCACATCAACATGTCTGCATGCAAGCATGCACCGGTAGCATGCATGTAAGTGAGCTTTTAAGTCCCATTAACATGTCAAAAAGAAAAATATAATCCCATTATGGAGTAGGAGTTGGTTGATCTTTTTTCCTTACGTGGGATGATCTAAATGACGATGGGAGTTTATTTAGTTTGGCTACCACATTTGTCATGCGGTTATAGAGTTTTTTTAGTTCTATGAAATCAACAATTTTGCGCAGAGAGATATACCATTGTTCCGCGGCAACGCGCGGGGACTCATCTAGTAATATTTAGGAACGGAGGGAGTACTATGTAAAGAGTTAGGTGTCGCACGGTGATAGTGTGAGGTGGGCCATGTAATCACTGAGCCTGCGTGTTTTCATTGCTCTTGCACGCCACCACTGTAAGAATGGAGAAAATTGTAATCTAGTAGTAGTACCTCCTTTCGCCGAAAGCGTGGGACATCCAGCAGTCCTACCACCTCAGTAATAAAGACCAATGAGCCGTCAAATCACATAGACCCAGCAGTAAGTTGGACGGACGAAGCAACCATCACTCTTGCGCCAGTGAGAGATCGTGTCCGCTCTGCCCGGGCATGAATGCGGCACCAATTCTTTGGAGCGGCGCTGACCGTTTCGGGCAAGAAGTGCGTGCGGGCGATGGAGGGGCTTTGGATGGGCCAGGCTGGTCAGGAGCGGGCGTGGCAGCTGTCCGCATGTCCCTACCGGACATGCCCGGAAACGAGAGGATGCACCGACTCTCGCGGCTAAAATTGTACGCTACACAACATCTCTCTGTAGGAGTAGGTCGATCTGTCGCTCTCTCTAACACACACATGTTGTTAAACACACACACACACACGCACGCACACGCATGCACCTTGGTCCCATTGCACCTTCTAACATGACTTATTACACCTAGACGGAGGGAGTAGTAAGTATACGAGATACGGTGGCACACTGACTTAAGTCGAATACAAGTGCCCAAAATTTGTGTGCATGTTATAATAAGGATTCACTTAAAATAGTACGTGAGCGAACAGAGGGATCAATTGGACAGTGTTCCCGAGCAGTAGCGAGATGTGTGAGGTAAGATACACCGTTGGCGCTTTTAATTTTTCTTATTAATTTGTTTGTTTCACCCTCTGACTGGTGGGACCCAACGTACTACGTGGAGAGAGGTAAGGTGACTAAGGCTGCATTATTTCTGCACCACTATGGATAGTCTTACCACCAAAGCCACATGACATGATTATGATTGAAATCCCAATGACTCCCACACACACATAAAAACACGGCATGCTTGTCACACGAATGCAGGAATGTATAAAAGGTTATTTCCCTCTCGTTGAACATAACGGCAGGGTTGTGTAGCTGGTTAGCCTGTTCGCTCATCAAACTTGAGGTCTCGGGTTCGATAACTACACTTGAGCATAATTTGTGCCAGGAGGATTCTTTGACTGGTCAAAATGTTTTCTAGGGTTTGCACGCTTCACACTCTCTCTCCAGTATATATATACACGTTGGAGCCTCAGCGCTTGTAGTTGCTCTCTTCACACTCTTCCGCCCTCTCCCGCTGGAGCATCAGCGCTTGTAGTTGCTCTCTTCACACTCTCTCGCCCTCTCCAGATCTAAACAAGACTTCGTTGGCCTCTCTCTCCCCTCACTGCTGCTCAAAGAGCCGGCAGGATCCGTCCGCCGGGAAGGGAATGAGGTTTAACACTGTCGCCGTCGGCGAGGGACTACCGGCGCAACTGTTCACTTTCCACTCAGCGGCGGCGCGGGAGGGCCTCCGACCCCTTCTTCTTCGCCGCCGTCCTGTCGCCCACCGAACCACGCCCCAAGAACCTTAAGGTATAATTTACTTACTCCACATGCATTGCTCTAGCTGCATGTATACCATGAATCTAGGACGTGGTTCAAAGAGGAAAGGAGTGGGGGAAAGTAGTGGGAAAAGTTGTATATAGCATGAATCTAGGACGTGGTTCAAAGAGGAAATGAAGGGGGAAAGTTGTATAGCATGAATCTAGGACGTGGTTCAAAGAGGAAAGGAATGGGGGAAAGTTGTGGGGAAAGTTGTATCACATAAATCTAGGACGTGGTTCAAAGAGGAAAGGAAGGGGCGAAAGTACTAGTTCAAAATGGAAAGGAAGGGACAATGCTGTAGAGTTTGAGCAGGACTAGATTTGCTGCGCTCACATAGGGAAAGGTGTCTAAAGATAACAAAACTGGGACCAACACAAATATGCTCCTTGGTTGTTTGTTCTTTGTTGCAACAGACTGTGCATGACCACAGTACATCGATAGATGCACATGGTGCTGGTGCGTCCACTGTCCCGTGCAACTCATTAGCTGCTGTTAATCTAAGGCCCTGTTTGGTTAAAAACTCCCTAGTCCCTACCTGGTTCCAGGGACTAAATATGGACTAGAGGTTATTAAATGAGATGCTAAAAGACCATGTTACCCCCAGTACTGAACTAATAGAGACAAGGTGCGATGCGTGGCAGGGGCAACTGTTGGAAAAAGTCCCAAAAAGACTCCCTCGGGGTCTTCTTTCTTTAGTCCCAAATGCCCACTTTTAGTCCCTAAAACTCCCTCCTGTTTGGTTTAGATGGGACTCACACGGAGTTTTTTTAGTCCCTACACCAAAATGTCCCTGTAAACAAACACCCTCTAATAATGCCGCTGGAAAATTGATGCAATGCCACAGTTAAAAGCAAATTACATGTTTAACGAATTTTATTGTTAATATAATCTCTATGTTAATATTAATCAATGCCACCGTTTGAGAAATGCTACTGTCTTGCTTTCTTTCCCATTTAGATAAGGTAGTTGCTTCTTTTTGTTGGCTTCTGTGTCATCCACCGTTATTGACCACTAATTGTTTCCTTTGCACCTCTGTGTAAACAGGGTTATCTACTTCGCCTCGTTGCCATTGTGACCTTTTGTTGCACTGCACAAAACACTTTTGTTTTAAGAGTGTTTTGTGCAGTTCAACCAAAATGTCACACCGACAACGTTGTTTGAGTGCTTGATCTTAGTGGAACTGCACAAGAGGAGATCTTACTTCCTATCCGTTAAGGCGAATTTGGTTCAGATCTTCTTCTTGTGAGTTGTCTGAATTCCACATCATGAGAGGTCAGTACTAGCCTTCTTTCACATGATTCTGCAGTGTGCTTTCATATGTTGTGCTACTGGTATGATAATGTTGCTTGATTTTAGTGAACTGCACAAATGGAGATAAGACTTCCAATCTGTATGTGCACCATAATATCCCATTGAGGTAAGATAAGGATATTTCACAACTGCTGGCCTGTATTTTGCCACTTTCATCAGAAAATTAAGTTTAGTACTATACTTGTGCTCCGTAATTGACATGCCAAATCTTACATTGAAGGCAAAGCTTGTCTGTTATTGAACCAAGTGATGAAGGGGAAGAACAAGCGGAAGAAAAACAAAAATCAACTCCCGGTGCTGTAATGAAGCACTGGAACTGTGATGACACAAGTAATGATATAGTTTTGCATCTTAATTTATTGCTATGGCTGGAATGAGCAATTGTTTTGCCACTGATTTGATCCCACTCTTAATGTAATATGTAATTATCTCTACTTGTGCAAACAGGGATCTTCTTTGAAGATACCATACATTTTAGTGGAACTGCACAAGAAGATGTTGGAAACATTAAACTAATCGAGGAGTATATAGTAAGCATGGCCACCACCGTAGATAGCAACAGATGGTTCCGGAGAAGTGCTTCATCTGTGTGCTCCACACAATAAGCCTCCTGACAAAGGTTGGTACTCGCCCACTGATTTCATCCATATGATTGAGCTTTGTCATCTCTATTGGTGTTGTGGTACTGTTTAGATACTGTCATGAAAAAGTGGTATTGTCCTTGAGAAGTGCTTCATCTGTGTTGTTTTAAATATTTCCTTTCCTTTTTTTCGAGCAAACAGGGATGCTAGCATTTAGTAGTCCTCTTGTCTTTGCACAACAGGATCATCTTCCTCTGAAGAAGAATATGGAGTATGTGAAGTGACTAGTTCCGATTATGACAGGATGAAGAAGCCCTGTCTATCTTCTCATCAGAAGGAGCAGTTTAAGGATGGTTACATTACTCCCCACAAGACCAAACTAACTTCAGCTCAGAAGGACTGACAAATCTCCATTTTTTTGCTGTGATGCGCGAGTACAATGTTGTTCTAGGATTCTTTCTGGTGAGTTCCATTTTTCTAAAAGTGTGCTCTACATGGACCATGTATGTGCCTGTTGAAACTGTCAATTCATAGTACAGTTTGCTTTATACTAATCACTTTTTTGTATTTGTGCAAACAGGGGTGCTCAGCTTGATTTCAATGGGAACTGCACAAAATGTTCATGAATACATCGAATCATTCATTTCCACCAGAAGAAAGGAGGTGCCGATAAGTTCAAGGCGTTGCAACATATAAGGGCGAAATCATACAAGCTACGCGCGAATTTGGTTGATTTTGGTGGAACTGCACAAAAAGAATAGCTGGTTTATTTAGCACGAGGTGCCATGTCAATGTCCGAACTGATGGCAAACCCTTCCCATTCCACAATCGTAGGCATTTGATATTTTGGAATGGGACAACCTTGTCAAATTTTGCTCATTGATTTTAGCAAGACATGCGTTTGATATTTTCGAATGGAACGCCCTTTGCTGTCAGCAGCGTCAATCATTTTTTTTTCTTTATTCTTTAGTTGTGAAGTAAATATTGCCTCTGACATGTGAGTCGCTGAGATGCATAATCATCGATTGTTTTGAATGTTCTCTATGAATTGCCAGGCCTGTGTGTTTGATTGCAATGTACAGAAACGCTAAAAAGTTGCTCAAACTCTTTGTACTCCTTCTGTTCCTTTTTACTTCGCACATTGTGAAAGTGCATACTTTTTTGTATAAGATTGGTCAAAGTAGAGATACTTTGACTGCAGACAAAACTTGTATGCAGACTAGAAAGGACCGGAGGGAGTACATGTGAAACTGCTGCAAACGAGGAGATCACCCTGGGAATAATGCTAGTGCGTATTGTTCTGCATGTTCATCCAATGCTAGTGATACAGGAATTCGAACTAATCGAAATAAATTCATTCATACACGGTCGGATTTCATATAAACATGCCGGATTTCATTACATTTCATACATTCTTCAACTAAAAAGGGGTGCGCTGGAGGTATAATTAATTAACCGAAGCTACCCACCTGTGTCCCGCTGAGCCGAACAGAAGCTTCAGTGACTTAACTGCAGGTGCAGTTGCATAACTGACATGTGGCCTGTTGGGCCCACGTGTCAGTCAGCCAACTGCACCAGCAGTTAAGTAGAAGCAGCGTTCTTCTCCAGCGCATCTCTCCGACTCCACGTCACCGCCAAGAAGCTAACCGGCCGTCAATGGTCAACCCGCCTAGCTTGGCTTCAACCGGAGGGTAGCAGCGGTGGCCTTCCTTGGACCCGAGCGGCGGCGACCTACCGTGTTCTACTCTTCCTCGTTTTCTGTGTGGCGCGGCCTCGTTGGCAGCGGGGTGGGGCCTCGGTGGAGCCGGCGATGTCCTCTGTCTCGTTCCGGCGGGCGGCGCCATAGCGGAGCGGTGGAAATCCTCCCCCACGTTGCCGGCAGGGTGGGGCCTCGGCTGAGCCGGCAATGTCCTCTACCTCGTTGTTGGCGGGGCGGGGCCTTGGCGGAGCCGGCGGTGTCCTCTGCCTCGTTGTTGGCGCCGCGGGGCCTCGTCGACGCCAGTGGAGCGGGGACTCGTTGGAGTCGGCATTGTCCTCTGCCTCGTCCTCGGTCTAGCCAAACAGCTCCTCGCCCGCTTCATCACCCTCTTTGCTAGCCTCTTTGTAGGCAGCCGCAGCCTCCGCCACCCGCATGCGGTACCGCCAGCGCTCGAGGCGGCCCTTGCGGGCGGAGCGGTACGAGTCGAGCAGCGCCTCCTACTCCGCCCGCTCTGCGGCGATCTGCTCCTCCGCCTACAGGTGCTCCTGGAGGAGATGGTGGTTGTAGGCGGCGTCGGCCTGCGCCTCCCGGAACTGCTCCTCACGCATCTGCCTCACCCTGTCCATATATTGGGCACGGGCCTCGCCGATGGTCATGGTGCAATGCACCGGCGAGGATGGCGCGGAGGAGGGGGTTGGCGCCGGATCGTCGACTACCATGTTCTCCATTGGGACGTCGTCGTCCTCCGGCTGCCTGCCGGCCAGCCGGTCGGCAGCAATGGCTGCCATCTCCTAATGGTCTGTCGTCCGCCCGCCCCGAAGAGCGCTGGAGCGCGATGAAGCCATGGTGGGCAGTAGTGGTGTGGATAGGAGAAAGGGAACGGATGCGGATGACTGCGGCTATGGCCGGCGCAGCAGTTTATATAGCAATTGTGGGCGGGCGGAGGGACGGATGTGTGGCGCCTGAGTAGCCGCCTCGGCAACCGCGTATCATTAATGTGGGCGGCAGATGGACGGATGGACGGCACTTGTGTCGTTTGAAGGCGGAGCAATCGCCTGCACCGGGAAGCGGGGCGGGCGGCGGTGACTGTTTCGGGCGGAAAGCGTGCGCGGGCGAGGAGATGACTTTACTTGGAGAGGATGACAATGGGGACCCACCAGGTCAATAGCCTCACGTACGCAAGTGCCTCCTTATTATATATATATAACTATAATTTATTTTGCTTCCTCCTGGTTTCCTGACATCACGGTCCCACACCATTGTCAACCTATGTAGTAGTCAATAAACGAGAGAATTGCACAAGAAGCGGCCGACAGCTGGGACCAAGCAGCTCGAGCAGTATTTGTGTTTTTGAGGTGTGAGCACTGCAGAGTTTTTTGATGTTTAGCCCAGATATTAATTTTTCTCCTCTGAACAACAATGAAAACATCGCTGCGGGTATTAACTAGGCGGGCTGTGGCCCATCTAGCCCAGGCTAGATATCCAGCCCAGATATTAATTTTTTTCAAGCTGAAAATGGCTAGCCCAGCTATACTTTTTTTTAGGAATACCCAGGCAAGGTCAAGTTGTTATTCTCCGCCCCGCTGGGCTGCAAATCTTTCCTAGGAGGGATGCATTAGGCTTAACAAGAAAATGGGCTTTAAGAAATAATAAATGGGATGTAATTATAAAAACTGGGCAGTAACTATAAAAAAATGCACCAAACACGTGATTACTTTATAAAATATAATTTTTGGATATTGAAAATTTTAATTTCATTAATTGTTGCGAGCGCAATGTTTCGTTGGATTTTTACGTAATATAAATTTATATTGAAATTGTATTTAATCTGACTAGAAATTTCGGGATAAAAATATTTCGGATCCCATCAAAATGTGGGAAATTTTATTGAATTCTGTTTTGAACGGTTGGTTGAAATGGGCTGTACTTTTAACAAATTGTAAATGGGCTGTAGTAAATTCCATTAGAATTCAAAAATGGGCTACACATTCTTACAAATCTCAAATGGGCTATAAGTTCTCTGCCACACACTTCTGGCCTTACTAAGTTGGCGCGTCCCCTAAAAAACAGAGTTGACGCGTATGCAAGGCTTTGTCAACTTATAGTCAACACGCGGTTCTAGCAGCAGTGGCCGTTGGATGTCCATCCAACGGATGACGTGCTTCTTCTTCAATCTTGGATATTCTAGCTTCACCCGCCCAAAAAATGATTCCTCCCCCTGACATCTGGGGCGCACCATTTCGGAAGCTGACCTGTGGGCCTACTAAGTTGACGTACCAAGGGCTTTGTCAACTTAGTCAATATAAACGATTCTAGCTGCAGTGACCGTACGATGTCCATCCAACGGCCGTCATGCTTTTTCAACCTCTGGTCTTCTTGCTCCAGCCGCCCAAAGCAGCGCCGGTCGTGCCGCCTGCTCCTGCCACCCGTGGTCGGCTGTGCTGTCGCTGAGGCCTCACTGCCCCCTACTACTCCCACTGCTGGCCAGGCCATCCCTCCACTCACCCACACCCCCTGTTATTCTGCGGCGACGGCAGCGCAGCCGAACCAGTGAACCCTCGTACTCCTCTCCGCGTGTGCATCCACTGCCGCGTCTTCCCGGGCTCCGCGTCGTCCCCTTCCTAGGCCTCGCCGTCGTCCACCACCCTGGTGCTCTCGGCGCGGCGTGGTCAACATGGTCAAGGAACGACTTCCATCGGACGTGGACTGTACGTGGAGAGGCTGACAGCTGGGTCCACGGCAGCCGCAAGGAAGTGCCTCCTTATTACGCGGAAAATAATTATTCCTCCACCTCACAGTGGGGACCCACCGGACGGGCCACCAGTATTTTGCAAAAAAAATCATTTCCCCCTGACTGCTGGGACCCACCGGACGGGCCACCGTATTTCGTGAAAAAAACGTTCCCCCCGCTGTCAGCTCAGACCCACCGGAAGTGCCTCCTTTTTACGCACAAAAAAAAGAATACTCCCCCGGCTAGCTGGGACCCACCTTGGTGGGAGGCTGACTTGTGGGCCTACTAAGTTGACGGGGACGAAGGGCTTTGTCAACTTAGTCAATATGAACGATTCTAGCTCCAGTACCGTACGATGTCCATCCAACGACCGTAGTGCTTCTTCAACCTCTGGTTTCTTGCTCCAGCCGCCCAAAGCAGCGTTGGTCGTGCCGCATGCTCCTGCCTCCCGTGGCCGGCTGTGCTACCACAGAGGCCTCACCGCCCCCTACTATTCCCACCGCTGGCCAGGCCCTACGGCGATGGCAGCCTCACACCACAGCCGAACCAATGAACCCTTGTACTCCTCTCCGCGCGGGCTTCCACTGCCGCGTCTTCCCCGGCTCTGCGTCGTCCCCTTCCTAGGCCTCGCCGTCGTCCACCGCCGTGGTGCTCTCTGCGCGGCGTGGTCAACGTGGTCAAGGAACGACTTCCATCGGAAGAGTACTGTACGTGGAGAGGCTAACAGCTGGGTCCACGGCCACAGCCCAGTTTTTTTGTGATTTGCCAAGTAAGTCGCTTTGTCAGGCCTGTTGGGCTGCAAATCTTTCAAGACGAGGAGAGCTTTCATTCGGCTGGCCGAGAAAATGGCCCATCAGTAATGAGAATGGGTTGTACATTTTTAAAACACATCAAACCAGCAATTAGTTTCAAATATCTTTTTTTCATTTCAAGATTTTAAATTACATTAATTTTTATGCGTAGAGAATTTGTTGGATTTTATATTGATATACATTTATTTTTAAAATCAGTTTGAATGCGAGTCAAAATTTCGGGATTAAAAACAGTTCGGACCGCACCGAAATATGCAAAAATTTCATATAATTTTTTAACCGTGGCCACAATATGGGCTGTAATGCTAACAAAAATAATATGGGCTCCAAAAAAAACCTTAAGAATTAGCAAATGGGCTGTAAATTATTAGAAATAATGGCAGATGGGTGGTATGCTGTTTTCCACAGGTTTGAGACTTTCCTAAAAAACAGGTTGACGCACAAGCACTGACTGTTGGATGTCCATCCAACGGCCGTCGTGCTTCTTCAATCTCTGCTCTTCCTGCTCCAGCCGCTCAAACAAGCGCCGGTGGGACTGCCTGCTCCCTCCTCCCCGCGGCCGGCTGTGCTGCCGCGCAGGCCTCACCGCCCCACCGTACTCCCATCGCTGGCCTAGCCATCCCTCTACTCACCCACACCTGCTGTTATTCTCCGGCGACGGCAGACGAACCAGTAAACCCTCGTACAGTCGTACTCCCCTCCGCGTGGGAAACAACTGCCGAGTCTTCCCTGCCTCCGTGTCGTCCCCTTCCTAGGCCTCGCCGTCGTCCACCGCCGTGGTGCTCTCGGCGCGGCGTGGTCAATGTGGTCAACGACCGACTTCCATCGGAAGAGTACTGTGCGTGGAGGCGCTGACAGCTGGGTCCACGGCCGCAGCAAGGAAATGCCTCCTTATTACGCGCAAAATAATTATTCCTCCACCTGACAGCGGGCACCCACCGGACGGGCCACCGTATTTCGTGAAAAAACGTTTCCCCCTGACTGCTGGGACCCAGCAGCTACACCTACGCACGCAAGGAAGTGCGTCTGGGCAAAAAAAACAAAACGATTCGCCCCCCTGACTGCTGGGACCCACCAGCTACATCTTCGCACGCAAGGAAATGCCTGACAATCGGGACCCACCTGGCCGAAGCGTACGTAGCGTTGTCATTCTGGTCGCGAACGTGTACGTACATATATATTGGTGGATGTAGAGGCGCACACGTGTCGTACTAGAGGCGCGCATGTAGCATGTACACGTACGTACAGCGGCCAGGGTGCAAGAAAGAAAATACGGCCACGTATGTGTACATACGGGCGGGGTCTCGAACGCCTACTCACGCATACGTACGGCGAGGGCTCGTTGACATGGTTGGGTCGGAACGGAGAAATAGCATCGTCGTCGTGTTCATGGGGAGGCAACGAAATGCGTCGTCTTCATCGGGAGGCAACGGAATGCGTCGTGTTCATCGGGAGGCAACGGAACGTGTGGGAGCCAACCGGCTGGGTCAGAACGGAATGCGTGGTCGTGTTCATCGGGAGGGCTTGGACGGAACAGGCGAAGGAAACGAGGCCTGGCGTACCGCAGAACGGAGGAAACGGCCTTGTGTTCGACCGGCCACGTTCGAAACGGGATCCTGTTCATTAGGAGGGGTGTGGCGTACCGTAAAACGGAGGAAACAGACCTCCTACGGTCGAAACGGGGGTCCTGTTGATCGGGAGGGGTGCGGCGTACCGCAAAACAGACGAAACGGACCTCCTACGGTCGAAACGGGGTCCTGCTGATCGGGAGGGGTGTGGCGTACCGCAAAACGGACGAAACGGACCTCCTACGGTCGAAACGGGGGTCCTGTTCATCGGGAGGGGTGTGGCGTAACGCAAAACGGGACTCCACGGGATACTGTTCATTTCCACC
>NC_057799.1:515603669-515698879 GCF_018294505.1 Triticum aestivum | reverse complement strand
CAATCGATCGGCTTCAGTTAGCAGCAGTAGCGAAGGAATCGCTTGCTCGGGTTCAGTTAACAGCCATCGATTGATCGCTCGGGTACAGTAACGCGTAGCCTGCAGTGCAATCGCTCGGGTTCAGTTAGAGCCCAACGCCTCGCTCGGGTTCAGTTAGAGCCAACGCCTCGCACACATGTGCGTACGTGTACGAGAGAAACGTGCATCGCTCGGCCCCCGACCTCCCACCGTAATTTTCCTCGCCCTTGCTTCTACCACGGTTTTTTCCGTCATGGACGGCCCAAAGAATGTCATGCAGCTGCGTCTCCGGCCCGCCCAGGACGAAAAGCCCATTTTCTGTCATGATTTTTTGTCATAGAAGTAGGAGCCCACCACATCTATGATGATACCGGGTTTTGTCACAATTATCTTCATAGAAGTGTCATATGTATGACAGAAAAAATTTCGTTCGGCCCAAAATGTCACGGATGTGTTTTTTTGTAGTGTATGCGGCGAACGATGGAGGCGGAACTGCTAATCCAGCTCTAAAATTGACCGATCTTGTGTAGTAGAGGTCGGTGGCTTAATGGCCAATGAGGTATGCGGTTTGCCGAGTCCGCTTTGTATTTCGGCTATGATGGCCATCGTATACTCCTCGAAACGGAGGGGGTGTTCCGTGTTTCCATTGATCGTTATAATGCCGCGTGGACTAGGCATCTTAAGCTTTAGATAGGCGTAGTGTGGGACCGCATTGAAATGAGCGAACGCGGTCTGCCCAAGCAGTGCATGGTATCCACTGCAGAACGGAACAATACCGAAGATCAACGCTTCGCTTTGAAAGTTGTCCGGCGAACCAAAGACGACTTCCAGTGTGATTGAGCCCGTACAGTGAGCTTCTTCGCCATGTATTACACCTTTGAAGGTAGTTGTGGCGGGCTTGATCCTTGAGGGAGCAATACCCATTTTGCGAACAGTGTCTTGATAGAGCAAATTAAGGCTACTGCCGCCGTCCAGAAGGACTCGTGTGAGACGGAATCCAACAATGGTTGGGTCGAGGACCAGAGCTACCGAACCTTTATGCTGGATACCTGTTGGGTGGTCATTGCAATCAAAAGTGATCGGACAAGTTGCCCATGGATTAAATTTTGGTACAACCGGCTTTATGGCGTAGTCGTCTCGTGGTACGCGCTTGCACTCCCTCGTAGGGATATGCGTCACAGATATCATATTTACTATTTTTACTTTGGGGGGAAATTGCTTTTGTCCCCCGGTGTTTGGCTGGCGAGTCTCTTCGTCCTCGCTGTCACTAGGCGGACCCTTCCCTTTGTGTTCGGCGTTGAGCTTGCCTGCTTGTTTGAAAACCCAAAATTTTCTGTTGGTATGGTTGGCGGGTTTGTCAGGGCTGCCATGAATTTGACACGGTCGATCCAGTATCCTGTCTAAACTGGATGGGTCGTCTTTCTTTGCCTTGAGTGGCTTCTTCCGTTGACCGGATTTGGAACCACTGAATCCGGCGTTGACCGCCGTGTCTTGGGTTCCTACATTATTGTTTTGACGCTTTTTATTGCGTCGAGGCTTGCCATTGCCATCCCTGACCTCAGAGGTGCCAGGATCGCTGGTGCTATTGTTATGTCGAGCCAGCCATCTATCTTCTCTCGCGCAGAAGCAGGTCATTAATGCGGTAAGAGCTGCCATAGATTTTGGTTTTTCTTGGCTGAGGTGACGGGCCAGGCACTCATCTCGGACGCTACGTTTAAAGGCCGCTAGGGCTTCAGCGTCCGGGCAGTCGACGATTTGGTTCTTTTTAATTAAGAACCTAGTCCAGAGCTTCCTGGCTGACTCTCCGAGTTGTTGAACTATGTGACTTAGGTCATCGGCATTTGGAGGTCCAACGTATGTACCTTGGATGTTGTCGCGAAATGCGTCTTCCAAGTCCTCCCAGCTGCCAATGGAGTTTTCGGGCAGGCTGTTCAACCAGTGTCGAGCTGGTCCCTTGAGTTTTAGTGGGAGGTATTTGATGGCATGAAGATCATCACCTTGGGCCATATGAATATGGAGAAGAAAATCCTCAATCCATACTGCGGGGTCTGTTGTCCCATCATATGATTCAATGTTCATGGCTTTAAACCCTTCTGGGAATTCGTGCTCCATTACTTCATCAGTGAAGCAAAGGGGGTGTGCGGCGCCTCTATATCGGGCCAAGTCGCGACGTAGCTCAGATGGAGTCTGTCTACGGTTCTCGGCCCGGGCATGATTATGCTTGTCACGTCCGGCTAGATAGCCGCCGTCGCGTGTCGGGGCACGCCCCCGTGATCCATAGATCGATCTGGTCTAACCTGCTCTACTGTCCAGGTCTTGCCGCAAGTCATATATATATCCCTGAGCTGTTATATCTCTACCTTCACGGCGAGGTAGTATGGGCTGGTGTTCGGCTTGAGTTGTCGTTTTGTCCCGGCCACGAGGTGGTCAGTCAGCCGCATTACATGCTGACGGTGCGGGCTTGAGGGCCTCGTCGTCAAATTGGGGTAGGGGTTTACGCTTCGGGTAACTTTTGGTTGGGCGCTCGAGGCCGTATTCCTCGGCTGCCAGGACATTAGTCCACCTATCGTTGAGTAGATCTTGATCATCTTGAAGCTGTTGCTGTTTCTTTTTCAGGCTCCTTGCAGTGGCAATTAGCCGGCACTTAAAGCGCTCCTGATCGAGAGGTTCCTCAGGTATGATAAATTCTTCGTCGCCGAGGCTACCCTCGTCCTCGGAGAGTGGAGATAATTTCTGTCCTCCGAGTCTTCATTTACAGCCTGTTCGTCAGGGATAACTTGCCCATCTTCCCGATCGCCCTGTTCGGAAGTTGGCTCGGCGCGGTCTTCTTTGTCTTCGGCATCATCCAGAGTATTGTTTTCTCCTGTGCCGGTATTGCTGTCTTTTCCACGGCGTGATTTAGAGCGGTGCCGCTGACGTCGGCGCTTTGGCTGTATCTTAGGAGGTTTGTCCTCGACTGGATCTTCTTTGTCACCGCTGTTACCCTCTTTGGGTGTATCCACCATGTACACATCGTACAAAGAGGTGGCCCTCCAACGTCCGGTAAACGGCAGGTTTTCGGCCTGCTCCTCCGGCATCGTCGTCCATACCGTCGATGTCTTCGGAGCCGTAGTCGAGCATGTCAGTTAAGTCCTTGACGATGGGTATTAAGTGGGTGGTGGGTGGGACGTAAAGATCCCTGCTCTCAGCCCCTAGTCCGGGCTGGGCGTAGTTCGGATACTGGTCCTCTGTAATGACGAGGGATCGCATCAAGTTCATAGCCTTGCTCAAAGGCGATGTTTGACCAGGGAGAAGGAAACCCATGGAGTACGGTGGGAGGGAAACTCCTTGGCTGGGCTCACACGATGCTGACTCTGAGGGTTCGGAGCCAGTGTCCGGAGAAGAGTCCGGCTTCATGATGGTTGCCGGTGACACTACTTCCCCCGGTTCTCCCGTGATGGGCTTAGCGGCCGCAGATAGTCCGGTGGGCTCAGTAATCCTGTCTTTGGACGTGGCGACGCGCTCCGGATCTAAAGCCAGAGCGGAGGTTGGGGTCATGAACCCTTGGAAGATCAAGTCTCCTCGGATATCAGCGACATAATCCAGATTTCCAAAACTAATCTGGTGACCTGGGGCGTAGCTGTCGATCTGCTCTAGATGGCCAAGCGAGTTGGCCCAGAGTGCGAAGCCGCCGAATACGAAGAGCTGGCTGGGGAGAAAATCGTCCCGCAGGGCAGCATTGTTGTAGATGACTGATGGAGCCATCGAACCTTCTGATGACGACGCAGCGGGACTCTCAATGAAAGCACCAATGTCGGTGTCAAAACCGGCGGATCTCGGGTAGGGGGTCCCGAACTGTGCGTCTAAGTTCGATGGTAACAGGAGACAGGGGACACAATGTTTACCTAGGTTCGGGCCCTCTTGATGGAGGTAATACCCTACTTCCTGCTTGATTGATATTGATGAATATGAGAATTACAAGAGTTGATCTACCACGAGATTGTAGTGGCTAAACCCTAGATGTCTAGCCTGTATGATTGTGATTGCCTCTACGGACTAAACCCTCTGGTTTATATAGACAACGGAGGGGCCTAGGGTTGTATAGAGTCGGTTTACAAAGGAAGGAATCTACATATCCGAACGCCAAGCTTGCCATCCACGCAAAGGAGAGTCCCATCCAGACACGGGAGTAAGTCTTCTGTCTTGTATCTTCGTAGCCCATTAGTCCGGCCCATGTTACATAGTCCGGACGCCCGAGGACCCCTTAATCAAGGACTCCCTCAGGTGGTCCGGCAGGCTGTGAGGAGTTCTTTCCGGCAGGGTCTCTGCCAGGAGCGGACGACTCTACTGGGAGAGGCTTACCGGTGTTCAACTTTCTCCTTTTCCGGACCATTGTTGCTGGGGATACAGAGGGCTGAGTGAGATGGAGAACAAAAGTCCCTGGTTCCACAGGAAGCTTCTGCGTAGCACAGTTTTTGATAGATGATCAACTATGCTGTTTTCCACACGGGGTACATGCTCTGTTTGCAATCAGCTATGCTCCTCTAATCTCCTCACTTCCTCGACGTATGCCTCCATCAATGGACTTTGGTAATCCTTGTTGACTTGTCTCACCACAAGCTATGAATCTCCTCGAATGATCAGTTTCTTAATTCCCAATTCAGCTGCAATCCTCAGCCCGGCACGGAGCCCTTCATACTTAGTTGTATTGTCGGTTGCTTCTTCCCGGGCAAAATGCATTTGGACGACATACTTCAAGTGCTCCTCGGAGGGGGCGACAAGAAGCACGCTAGCCCCTGCACCTTGTAGGGAAAAAGCACCATCAAAGTACATAATCCATTCTTGGGGTGATTCCTTGTCGGGGATAACTGTCTCTGTCATTTCCTCATCAGGGGTTGGCGTCTATTCTGCAATAAACTCTGCCAATGCCCTGCTCTGAATAGTTGATGTGCTCTCAAACTTCAAACCAAAGTTGGATAACTCCAAAGCCCACTCCACTATTCTGTCGGTAGCCTCAGGGTTTTGGAGTATCCTTTGCAACGGGAAATGAGTGACAATCGTGACCTCATGGGCTTGGAAGTAGTGGCGCAGTTTCCTTGAGGCCATGATGAGACCAAAGATCAACTTTTGCACGCCAGAGTACCTCGATCTAGCCCCTTGTAATAGGGAGCTGACGAAGTACGCTGGGCGCTGCACCACTTTCTTCCTTGCCGCGTCCTTGGGGTTGCTCTCGTTGCCGTGCTCACTGTTGTCCTGATCCTTTTCTGACTCTGTCAGACCCTTCTCACTTTCTGCCTCATCTACTTCTCGCTGTGCTACCAAGGACGCACTGACCACTTGGTTGGTTGCCGCTAAGTACAGCAGCATTGGCTCATGGGGTTTGGGCGCAACCAAGGTAGGCACAGAGGACAAGTAGCCTTCAACTCTTGTAAAGCCGCATCTGCTTCTGGGGTCCACTTCATAGGCCCTGCCTTCTTCAAAATTTTATAGAACGGCAGGGCACGCTCGGCAGACTTGGAGATGAATCTACTTAGCGCGGCAACGCATCCTGTCAGATGCCTCACATCCTTAACTGTCCTTGGAGCTTGGATCTACTCAATAGCCTTGATCTTGTCAGGGTTGGCTTCGATCCCGTGATGGGACACAAAGAACCCAAGCAACTTGCCGGAGGGAACACCAAATACACACTTCTCCGAGTTGAGCTTCAAATTGATCTTGCGCAGATTAGCAAATGTCTCCTCCAAATCCTGAATAAGGGTGGCTCTATCCTTGGTCTTGACCACAATGTCATCCATATAAGCTTCTATGTTTCTGTGCAGCTGTGGCTCAAAACCGGTCTGGACTGCTCTTGCAAAAGTGGACCCGGCACTCTTTAATCCGAATGGCATGCGGACAAAGCAGTACGTACCACATGGAGTGATGAACGACGTCTTCTCTTCATCTTCCTTGGACATGAAGATTTGGTGATACCCAGAGTATGCAGCCAGAAAGGAGAGCAAATCACATCCTGAAGTGGAATCCACAATCTGATCGATGCGCGGCAAGGGAAATGGGTCTTTCGGGCAAGCCTTGTTGAGATCTGTGAAATCTATGCAAAGCCTCCACTTCCCGTTAGCCTTCCAGACTACCACTGGATTTGCCAACCATGTGGGATGTAGCACTCCTCTGACCAAACCAGCTGCCTCAAGTTTCTTGATCTCTTCTGCAATGAATTGCTGCCTCTCCAAGGCCTGCTTCCGGACTTTCTGCTTGACAGGTCGGGCATGTGGACAGACAGCAAGGTGGTGCTCGATTACCTCCCTGGGAACACCGGGGATATCAGATGGTTGCCAGGCAAAACATCAATATTCGCCCGCAGGAAGGCAACGAGCGTGCTTTCGTATTTGTCATCGAGGGTGGCGCTTATAGTGAAAGTACCATCAAAGCCAGCCAACCCAGTCGGGACCTTCTTCACTTGGGGTGCAGCGACCTTGGATCTCTTGCTGTTGGAACACTCCGACACGTCGTCAACGGGTGTCGTGCACTCGGTGGGGACACGCTTCCCGGACTCTTTGCCGGAGTCCCTACAATCCCTCGTCTTTCCTTTACTTTCCTTGGCGGGAATTGCTGCTGCCGCTGCCTCTGCCGCGACCGCGTCCCGGTACATCTTGTCCACACAAATGATTGCATCCTTCTCATCTAATGGGACAGTGATGACTCCTAGTGGCCTAGGCATCTTCAAGGTGTTGTAGGCATAGTGGGATGCCGCCATGAACTTAGCCAGGGCCGGGCGTCCAAGAATCCCATTGTACGGCAGGGGGAGATCAACCACATCAAACACAATCCTCTCAGTCCGGTAGTTCAGTTCTCTCCCAAACATTACCGGCAATGTGATCTTTCCCTTAGGATGACTCCTGGCGGGATTAACTCCTTGAAACGTATCGGTAACCTCTAGCTCTTCCTCTGCTATCTGAAGCTTGCTGATAACTCCTGGGGAAATCAGATTCAACCCGGCCCCGCCGTCCACTAGCATCTTTGTGACCTTGAGGTTGCGAATTGTTGGGGAGACCAACAATGGCAAACACCCTACCGCAGTGGTACGGCTAGGATGATCCTCCTCATCAAAGATGATGGGCGTACGGGACCATTTGAGCGGCTACCGGGCCTCTAGCGCTGGTTCCACGAAATTGACCTCTCGTGCCCACCGCTTGAGCTGGCAGTGAGAAGTGTGTAGAGATGCACCTCCGTCAATGCACATGGCGTCTGTGGCCTTCTGAAATTCTTGCTCACTAGTTTCCTCTTCATCCCCTCCGTCACTCTCATCATCACAGGCTTCCTTCTCTCGACCTCTGGCGGGCTTTCCTTGGTTCCGAAAGGGTTTGCCGGGGCGATTTACATCACCACCTCGGCCCTTACCGCCAGGAACATTCTAACCCTTCTCCTTATCACGCTTCTCATACTCTGCTTTCTGTCTCTTGACAAGCTGCTCAACCTGATAACACTCTTGAAGGTCGTGGCCCTTGGTCCGATGAATCTTGCAATACGGCACATCACCTTTCCCAGCTTTCTCGGCAGCAGCGGCTTCCTAGCAGTCAGTGCACACGGCGGCTTCCTTGCCGGGGGCCTCAGCTTTGGCCTTCTTGCCGGTACTATCCATACCCGATCCTTCAACAGTCATCACTGCCTTATCCCTTCACTTCTTACTGCATTTCTTGCCCTTCTTCTGACTGGTTGATTCATCATCATCCTCTGAATCAACATTGGTGCAATCTTCCTCTACGAGCAACTTCCTTCCCTCCTCCATCCGAGCACACTTATCCACCAATGTGTAAAGCTCCTTCACAGTCTTGGGCAACCGCACGTTCATCTTGGAACGGATCCGACGGTTGCGCACATTGGACTGGAAGGCAGCTATTACGGCCGCCGGATGGATATTTGGGATATTTCTATGAACTTTGCTGAATCTCTGTAAATACTTACGGAGGGTTTCTCCTTCCTTCTGTTGGAGAAGCTGCAAGTCGCTGGGCCTGTCGGGTTCTTGATGACCGCCAGTGAAGGCGCCAATGAACCCGTGGCACAGGTTAGCCCATGATGAAATGGAGTTCTCCGGTAGGTGCATCAGCCAAGACCTCACATTGGACTTGAGGGCCAAAGGGAAGTAGTTGGCAAACACCTTCTCATCTCTTCCCCCGGCAACCTGAACAGTAATGGTGTAGATGCTCAGGAACTCTGTCGGGTTCAGCCTCCCATTGTAATTCTCACGTATCTCCGGCTTGAACGTGTGAACGGACGGCCAATGGACTTGCCGCTACTCATGACTAAAGGCAGGGCATCCAACCTCGAAAGGTAGGCATCCGCCAATACCGAGCGCGGGCTCGTCGACATAGGGCCCGTCGCACCAGTCGGTCCGGCGAAGGTCATCGCGGTGTTGCTCGACAACGACGCGCGTGTCTCCCCTCCGCCCATCCTCCGGGGCTCGTCGTTGGCCTGGACGTGCTCAAGGGTCAGAAGAGGCCATCAAGACGTTGTCGGGGTCTTGATTCTGTTGTGCTCGCGCTGGCTGTCGTGGCGGGGACTGCACTGATACGTCTCCAACGTATCTACTTTTCCTAACGTGTTTCCTCTTGTTTTGGGCTCTCATTTGCATGATTTGAATGAAACTAACCCCGGACTGACGCTGTTTTTAGCAAAACTACCATGGTGTTGTTTTTGTGCAGAAATAAAAGTTCTCGGAATGGAACGAAACTTTGCGAGGATTTTTTATACAATAAAAGACAATTTCTGGAGCCAAGAGCCACCGGAGGGGGGCACCTGGGTGGGCACAACCCACCAGGGCGCGCTAGCCCTCCCAGGCGCGCCTAGGTGGCTTGTCCCCACCTGGTGGCCCCGCAGACCCTGAAACCGACGGTATAAAATCCTATTTTTCTAGAAAAAAATGAGGGAGAAAGAATTATCGCGTTCCACGAGTCGGAGCCACCGTCACCTCATCTTCTTCATCGGGAGGCTAGATCTGGAGTCCGTTTGGGGCTCCGGAGAGGGGGGTCTTCGTTCTTCGTCATCACCAACCCTTCTCCATCGCCAATTCCATGATGCTCCCCACCGGGAGTGAGTAATTCCTTCGTAGGCTCGCTGGTCTGTGAGGAGTTGGATGAGATTCATCATGTAATCATGTTAGTTTTGTTAGGGCTTGATCCCCAGTATCCACTATGTTCTGAGATTGATGTTGCTATGTCTTTACCATGCTTAATGCTTGTCACTTTGGGCCCAGGTGTGCTACCTCTTGAGCACTGCGTTGGTTTTCCCTTGAAGAGGAAAGGGTGATGCAGCAAAGTAGCGTAAGTATTTCCCTCGGTTTTTGAGAACCAAGGTATCAATCCAGTAGGAGGCCACACGCAAGTCCCTCGTACCTACACAAACAAATAAGAACCTTGCAACCAACGCGATAAAGGGGTTGTCAATCCCTTCACAGCCACTTGCAAAAGTGAGATCTGATAGAGATGATAAGATAATATTTTTGGTATTTTTATGATAAAGACTAAAAGTAAAGAAAGCAAAATAAACGGCGACACAAATAGCTTGTTGACGGGAGATTAATATGATGGAAGATAGACCCGGGGGCCAAAGGTTTCACTAGTGGCTTCTCTCAAGATAGCATAACTATTACGGTGGGTGAACAAATTACTGTCGAGCAATTGATAGAAAAGTGCATAATTATGAGAATATCTAGGCATGATCATGTATATAGGCAGCACGTCCGCGACAAGTAGACCGACTCCTGCCTGCATCTACTACTATTACTCCACACATCGACCGCTATCCAGCATGCATCTAGAGTATTAAGTTCATAAGAACAGAGTAACGCATTAGGTAAGATGACATGATGTAGAGGGATAAACTCAAGCAGTATGATATAAACCCCATCTTTTTATCCTTGATGGCAACAATACAATACGTGTCATTTCCCCTATTGTCACTGGGATCGAGCACCGCATGATTGAACCCAAAGCTAAGCACTTCTCCCATTGCAAGAAAGATCAATCTAGTAGGCCAAACCAAACTGATAATTCAAAGAGACTTGCAAAGATAACCAATCATACATAAAAGAATTCAGAGAAGATTCAAATATTGTTCAAAGATAATCTTGATCATAAACCCACAGTTCATCAGATCTCAACAAACACACCGCAAAAAGAGTTACATCAAATAGATCTCCAAGAAGATCGAGGAGAACTTTGTATTGAGATCCAAAGAGAGAGAAGAAGCCATCTAGCTAATAACTATGGATCCGAAGGTCTGTGGTAAACTACTCACACATCATCGGAGAGGCTATGGTGTTGATGTCAAAGCCCTCCGCGATCGATGCCCCCTCCGGCAGAGCGCCGGAAAAGGCCCCAAGATGGGATCTCACGGGTATAGAAGGTTGTGGCGGTGGAATTAGGTTTTCGTGATGCTCCTCGATGGTTTCAGGGTACGTAGGTATATATAGGAGGAAGAAGTAGGTCGGTGGAGCCACGAGGGGCCCACGAGGGTGGAGGGCGCGCCCAGGGGGGTAGGCGCGCCCCTGCCTCGTGGCCTCCTCGGTGATTTCTTGACGTTCGCTCCAAGTCCTCTGGATCACGTTTGTTCCAAAAATAACTCTCCCGAAGGTTTCATTCCGTTTGGACTCCGTTTGATATTCCTTTTCTGTGAAACACTGAAATAGGCAAAAAAACAGCAATTTGCACTGGGCCTTGGGTTAATAGGTTAGTCCCAAAAATAATATATAAGTGTATAAATAAGCCCATTAAACATCCAAAACAGAATATATATATATATATAATAGCATGGAACAATCAAAAATTATAGATATGTTGGAGACGTATCAAGCATCCCCAAGCTTAATTCCTGCTCGTCCTCGAGTAGGTAAATGATAAAAACAGAATTTTTGATGTGGAATGCTACCTAGCATATTTCTCAATGTAATTTTCTTTATTGTGGCATGAATGTTCAGATCCGAAATATTCAAGATAAAAGTTTAATGTTGACATAAAAATAATAATACTTTAAGCATGCTAACCAAGCAATTATGTCTTATCAAAATAACATAGCCAAAGAAAGCTTATCCCTACAAAATCATATAGTTTGGCTATGCTTCATTTTCATCACACAAAATGCTCTCATCATGCACAACCCCGATGACAAGCCAAGCAATTGTTTCATACTTAGCCTTTTCAAACTCTTTCATTTTTTACGCAATATATGAGCGCGAGCCATGGACATAGCACTATGGGTGGAATAGAATATAATGATTGAGGTTGTGTGAGAAGACAAAAAAGGAGAAAGTCTCACATTGACGCGGCTAATCAACGGGCTATGGAGATGCCTATCAATTTATGTCAATGCAAGGAGTAGGGATTGCCATGCAACAGATGCACTAGAGCTATGAGTATATGAAAGCTCAACAAAATAAACTAAGTGGGTGTGCATCCAACTTGCTTGCTCACGAAGACCTAGGGCATTTGAGGAAGCCCATTGTTGGAATATACAAGCCAAGTTCTATAATGTAAAGTTCCCACTAGTATATGAAAGTGACAAAATAGGAGACTCTCTATCATGAAGATCATGGTGCTATTTTGAAGCACAAGTGTGGTAAAAGGATAGTAACATTGTCCCTTCTCTCTTTTTCTCTCATTTTTTTATTTGGGCCTTCTTCTCTCTCTTTTTTTGTCCTCTTTTCTTTCTTTTTTTTCGTCCGGAGTCTCATCCCGACTTGTGGGGGATCATAGTCTCCATCATCCTTTCCTCACTTGGGACAATGCTCTAATAATGATGATCATCACACTTTTATTTACTTACAACTCAAAGATTACAACTCAATACTTAGAACAAAATATGACTCTATGTGAATGCCTCCGGTGGTGTACCGGGATATGCAATGAATCAAGAATGACATGTATGAAAGAATTATAAAGGTGGCTTTGCCACAAATACGATGTCAGCTACATGATCATGCAAAGCAATATGACAATGATGATGCGTGTCATAATAAACGGAACGGTGGAAAGTTGCATGGCAATATATCTCTGAATGGCTATGGAAATGCCATAATAGGTAGGTATGGTGGCTGTTCTGAGGAAGATATAAGGAGGTTTATGTGTGATAGAGCATATCATATCACAGGGTTTGGATGCACCGGCGAAGTTTGCACCAACTCTCAAGGTGAGAAAGGGCAATGCGCGGTACCGAAGAGGCTAGCAATGATGGAAGTGTGAGAGTGCGTATAATCCATGGACTCAACATTAGTCAAAAAGAACTCACATACTTATTGCAAAAATCTACAAGTCATCAAAACCAAGCACTACGCGCATGCTCCTAGGGGGATAGATTGGTAGGAAAAGACCATCGCTCGTCCCCGACCGCCACTCATAAGGAAAGCAATCAAAGAACACCTCATGCTTCAAATTTGTCACACAACGTTTACCATACGTGCATGCTACGGGACTTGCAAACTTCAACACAAGTATTTCTCAATTTCTCAATTACTCAACTAGCACACCTCTAATATTACCACCTTTATATTTCAAAACAACTATCAAGTATCAAACTTCTCTTACTATTCGATGCACTTTGTAAACTACCATGCTGTTCTAAAGGACTCTAAAAATAATATAAGTGAAGCATGAGAGATCAATAATTTCTATAAAATATAACCACCACCATGCTCTAAAAGATATAAGTGAAGCCCTAGAGCAAAATTGTTTAGCTCAAAAGTTATAAGTGAAGCACATAGAGTATTCTAATAAATTCTGAATAATGTGTGTCTCTCTCAAAAGGTGTGTACAACAAGGATGATTGTGGTGAACTAAAAAGCAAAGACTCAAATCATACAAGACGCTCCAAGAAAAACACATATCATGTGGTGAATAAAAATATAGCTCCAAGTAAAGTTACCGATGGACAAAGACAAAAGAGGGGATGACTTCCGGGGCAACCCCAAGCTTAGGATTTTTGGGTTGCCCTTAGATTTTACCTTGGGTGCCTTGGGCATCCCCAATCTTAGGCTCCTTCCACTCCTTGTTCCATAATCCATCAAATCTTTACCCAAAACTTGAAAACTTCACAACACAAAACTTAACAGAAAATCTCGTGAGCTCCGTTAGCGAAAAAAAAAACACCACTTCAAGGTACTGTAATGAACTCATTATTTATTTATATTGGTGTTAAACCTACTGTATTCCAACTTTTCTATGGTTCATAAACTCCATTACTAGCCATAGATTCATCAAAATAAGCAAACAACACACGAAAAACAGAATCTGTCAAAAACAGAGCAGTCTGTAGTAATCTGTAACTAACGCAAACTTATGGAACTCCAAAAATTCTAAAATAAATTGCTGGACATGAGGAATTTATCTTTTAATCATCTGCAAAAATAATCAACTAAATATCACTCTCCAGTAAAAAATTGAATCTAATCTCGTGAGTGCTAAAGTTTCTGTTTTTGACAGCAAGATCGCAAAGACTTTCCCCAAGTCTTCCCAAAGGTTCTACTTGGCACAAACACTAATTAAAACACAAAACCACATCTAAACAGAATCTAGATGGATTATTTATTGAATAACAGAAAGTAAAAATATTGGGTTGTCTCCCAACAAGCGCTTTTCTTTAAAGCCTTTTAGCTAGGCATTGATAATTTTAATGATGCTCACATGAAAGACAAGAATTGAAGCGCAAAGAGAGCATCATAAAACACGTGACAAACACATCTAAGTCTAACATACTTCCTATGCATAGGCATATTATAAGCAAACAAATTTGCAAGGCAAGCAAAAACTAGCATATGCAAGGAAGAAGAAAGGAACAATAGCAATCTCAACATAACGAGAGGTAATTTAGTAACATGAAAATTTCTACAACCATATTTTCCTCTCTTATAATAATTACATGTAGGATAATAAGAAAATTCAACAATATAGCTATCACAAAACATATTCTTAACACGATACACAAGTATGCAAAGTTGACACTCTTCCAAACCCACTTTCAATATTATTGCATACACTATTATCAATCTCATATTCATCATGGGGCTTAAATAAATTTTCAAGATCATAAGAAGAATCACCCCAATCATGATCATTGCAACAAGTAGTAGACAAAGCAAAACTAGCATCCCCAAGCTTAGGGGTTTTCATATTATTAGCACAATTGACATCAAGAGAATTTATAATAACATCATTGCAAACATGCTTTTCATAGAAGGAACTATCAAGTATGGGTGCAATAGCAATGATCTCATGTTTAACATAAGGAACTATAGCAAATTCATCTTCATAAATATTGGCATCATGGCCACAAGAATAGCAAGCATCATGTTCATCAAGGGATATTTCAATCAAATCATCGGAATCATAATTATCTATAGATTCATGCATATCATTATTTTCTTCAAAAGCAACGATCATTCTTTCAATAAATTCTTGACATAGACATTATGAGCATAGTTTTCATAGCAATATTTAAGTATGTCAAAATTTTCAAATTCGTAGAGAGTAATATCATACTTTTCAATCAAAGAAGCAACTTCATAAGCACCCTTAAAAGCAACAAATTCTTCAATTTGTTCGATATCATAGTAACTATAAACACCCTTTGCATAAGAAGATAAGATTTCATTATCATTAAACTCACATAGGTAGGGAAGGTGTTTTTAGGGTTCTTAGAGCAACAAGTAAAATCACAAATTTCACAAAGATTCCAAGCATAACATAGCAATCTGTTTATTTGATCCCATAAGAGTTTCCCTTTTTCAGACAAACGGTGACGCACAAAATGAGCATGCTCATCTAAAGATTTCCCATCAACTAGGATAGTTGGGGTTTCAGCATGAGCGCATAAGGATCGAAGATGATCCAAATAGAACACTTTAAGTGGATCATATCAGTAGCTTTTTAGCAAGCGAAGATGCAAGCAAATAGAAGGCACATGGTAACATGAGCAAACAGAAGGAAAAACGAAAGAGGGGCGAAGAAAACGGCAAGGGTGAACTGGGGGAGAGGAAAACGAGAGGCAAATGGCAAATAATGTAATGCGAGGGATAAAAGTTTGTGATGGGTACTTGGTATGTCTTGACTTGTGCGTAGACTCCCCAGCAACGGCGCCAGAAATCCTTCTTGCTACCTCTTGAGCACTGCGTTGGTTTTCCCTTGAAGAGGAAAGGGTGATGCAGCAAAGTAGCGTAAGTATTTCCCTCAGTTCTTGAGAACCAAGGTATCAATCCAGTAGGAGGCCACATGCAAGTCCCTCGTACCTACACAAACAAATAAGAACCTTGCAACCAACGCAATAAAGGGGTTGTCAATCCCTTCACGGCCACTTGCAAAAGTGAGATCTGATAGAGATGATAAGATAATATTTTTGGTATTTTTATGATAAAGACTAAAAGTAAAGAAAGCAAAATAAACGGCGACAGAAATAGCTTGTTGACGTGAGATTGATATGATGGAAGATAGACCCGGGGGCCATAGGTTTCACAAGTGGCTTCTCTCAAGATAGCATAAGTATTACGGTGGGTGAACAAATTACTGTCGAGAAATTGATAGAAAAGTGCATAATTATGAGAATATCTAGGCATCATCATGTATATAGGCATCACGTCTGTGACAAGTAGACCGACTCCTGCCTGCATCTACTACTATTACGCCACACATCAACTGCCATCCAGCATGCATCTAGAGTATTAAGTTCATAAGAATAGAGTAACGCATTAGGTAAGATGGCATGATGTAGAGGGATAAACTCAAGCAGTATGATATAAACCCCATATTTTTATCCTCGATGGCAACAATACAATACGTGTTGTTTCCCCTACTGTCACTGGGATCGAGCACCGCATGATTGAACCCAAAGCTAAGCACTTCTCCCATTGCAAGAAAGATCAATCTAGTAGGCCAAACCAAACTGATAATTCAAAGAGACTTGCAAAGATAACCAATCATACATAAAAGAATTCAAAGAAGATTCAAATATTGTTCAAAGATAATCTTGATCATAAACCCACAATTCATCGGATCTCGACAAACACACTGGAAAAAGAGTTACATCAAATAGATCTCCAAGAAGATCAAGGAGAACTTTGTATTGAGATCCAAAGAGAGAGAAGAAGCCATCTAGCTAATAACTATGGACCCGAAGGTCTGCGGTAAACTACTCACACATCATCGGAGAGGCTATGGTGTTGATGTAGAAGCCCTCCATGATCGATGCCCTCTCCGGCAGAGCGTCGAAAAAGGACCCAAGATGGGATCTCACGGGTACAGAAGGTTGTGGCGGTGGAATTAGGTTTTTGTGGATGCCTCTGATGGTTTGGGGGTATGTAGGTATGTATAGGAGGAAGAAGTAGGTCGGTGGAGCCACGAGGGGCCCACGAGGGTGGAGGGCGCGCCCCCTGCCTCGTGGCCTCCTCGGTGATTTCTTGACGTCCGCTCCAAGTCCTCTGGATCACGTTTGTTCCAAAAATAACTCTCCTGAAGGTTTCATTCCGTTTGGACTCCGTTTGATATTCCTTTTCTGTGAAACACTGAAATAGGCAAAAAAACAGCAATTTGCACTGGGCCTTGGGTTAATAGGTTAGTCCCAAAAATAATATAAAAGTGTGTAAATAAGCCCATTAAACATCCAAAACAGAATATATAATAGCATGGAACAATCAAAAATTATAGATACGTTGGAGACGTACCGGGGTGCCATGATTTCAGATCTGAATCGTTTATGTTATCACCATTATATCCATGTTCTAGATCCGATCTTCCAAGTTATAGTCACCTACTACGTGTTATGATTCGGCAACCCTGGAGTGACAATAGTCGGGACCACTCCCGGTGATGACCGTAGTTTGAGGAGTTCATTTATTCACCGTGTGTTAATGCTTTGTTCTGGTTCTCTATTAAAAGGAGGCCTTAATATCCCTTAGATTCCAATAGGACCCCGCTGCCACAGGAGGGTAGGACAAAAGATGTCATGCAAGTTCTTTCCATAAGCACGTATGACTATTTACGGAATACTTACATTATATTTATGAACTGGAGCTAGGGCCGTATCGCCCTAGGTTATGACTGTCACATGATGAATATTATCCAACAAATTACCGATCCAATCCCTACGAATTTATCCTATATTGTTTCCGCTAAGTTACTAATACTGTTACTGTTGCACTCGCTACAAAATCACTTCTATCACTGTTACCGTTACTATTGTTGTTGTCACTACTATTAAAACTATCATACTACTTTGGTACTGATCACTTTGCTGCAGATAATTAGTCTCCAGGTGTGGTTGAATTGACAACTCAGCTGCTAATACTTACAAATATTCTTTGGCTCCCCTCGTGTCGAATCTATAAATTTGGGTTGAATACTCTACCCTCGAAAACTGTTGTGATCCCCTATACTTGTGGGTTATCAAGACCTTTTTCTGGCGTCGTTGTCGGGGAGCATATCTATATTTGTCGAGTCACTTGGGATTATTATCAATTTATCACTATGAGGAATATGAAGGACGCTAAGACTACTATTTTTTCCTATAAGACGAGGGGAGGTAAGGAACTGTCATCCAGTTCTGCTTTAGATTCACCTTCTGTTATAAGTAAACTTGCAACACCACCACATGCTATTAATCCTGATATGTTGCAAGTTACTGATGATGCTACTTCTGCTATGGATGATGCTTATGATGATACTAGTACCTTACATGATGATGATGTGCCACTAGGTGAATTTCTTGATGAACAAATTGCTAGAGTAAGACAACATGATGTTGTTGAATCTGATGATGAGCTTGAAACTGGAAATCTTGAAACACCTGCTAGAACTAGCCTTCCCAGATATGAAATGCCTAAGGTACCGGAAGGTTATGTTATGAATGAGGAGACAACTAGAGATATTCTTGCTTGTAAGGATAGAGATGATCTAATGAAATTATTATGCAAGTATAAAGAAAAATCTCTGAATGCTAGAATGCAATATGATCCTAGGTTTGCTACCTCACCTATATTTATTGATGATAAGGATTATGAATTCTCTATCGACCCAGAGTTAATTACTTTGGTTGAATCTGATCCTTTCAATGGTTATGAAACCGAAACTGTTGTGGCACATCTCACTAAGTTGAATGACATAGCCGCCCTTTTTACTCATGATGAGAAAACTCGCTAGTACTATATCCTCAAATTATTCCCGTTCTCATTAAAGGGTGATGCTAAAGCTTGGTACAATACTCTTGCTCCTGGGTGTGTGCGTAGTCCCTAGGATATGATTTATTACTTCTCTGAAAAATATTTTCCTCCTCATAAGAAGCAAGCTGCCTTGCAGGAGATATTTAACTTTGTGCAAATTGAGGACGAGAGTCTCCCACAAGCTTGGGGAAGGCTTCTCCAATTGCTTAATGCTTTGCCTGATCATCCTCTTAAGAATAATGAAATACTTGATATCTTCTATAATGGACTAAACGATGCTTCTAGGGACTTCCTAGATAGTTGTACTGGTTGTGTTTTCAGGGAACAAACTATTGGCCAAGCTGAATAATTATTGAATAACATATTGAGAAACTATGATGATTGGACTCTTCCCGAACCACCGCCTAAACGCACTCCGAAGAAGAGGGGTATATTATATCTCAGTCCTGAAGATATGCAAGAGGCAAAGAAATCTATGAAGGAAAAAGGTATTAAAGTTGAGGATGTCAAAATTTTACCTCCTATTGTAGAAATACATGGGCTTGATACACCACCACTGCCTAAGGTGGTAGAGGTAAATTCTCTAATGAAATTCAATGACAATGATAATCCTCACAATATGCACCCTAGCCAATGCCTCTATGAGTTTGAAAATTATATTAGAAAGCAAGATCACTTCAATGCAAATGTTATGAAACAATTGAAATACAACTCTGATATGATTGCTCGCTTGAGTGACTTGTTATTTAGAATCTCAGATGATGTTAGAGGTGTAGGAAAGCATGCTTCTATGGTACAAACTCAGTTAGAACAAGTTGCTAAATCTCAAAGAGAATTGCTAGATGAAATGAATAACAAGATACATGACTTTGTTGTTAGAGTTGCAACTAGAGGAGGAAAATGGACTCAGGAACCACTTTATCCTGAGGGATACCCAAAAAGAATTGAACAGGATTCACAAAGAAACAACACCACTGCACCTAGTCCTTCTAAAAAGAAGAAGAAAAAGAAAAATGATAGGACTTTGCAAGCTACTAGTGAACCTGAAGTAGAAAAACCTCCTGATAATGGTAATGATGTTTCTATTTCTGATGCTGAAACTCAATCTGGTAATGAACATTCACCTAGTGATAATGAAAAAGAAAATGCTGATGTTCATGAAGATACTCAACCAAACAATGAAAAAGAACCAGATAATGATGTTGAAATAGAACCAGCTGTTGATCTTGATAACCCACAACCCAAAAATACATGATATGATAAAAGAGACTTTGTTGCTAGAAAACATGGTAAAAAAAGAGAAGCGTGGGTTCAAAAACCTATGCCTTTTCCACCCAAGTCAATTAAAAGGAAAGATGATGAAGAATTTGAACGCTTTGCTGAAATGTTGAGGCCAGTCTTTTTGCGTACTCGCTTGACTGATATCTTGAAAATGCTTCCTTATGCAAAGTACATGAAACACATTATCACTAATAAGAGAAAAATATCGAAAGCTGAAATCTCCACCATGCTTGCTAATTATACTTTTAAGGATGGAGTACCTAAAAAACTTGGAGACCTAGGAATACCAACTATACCTTGCTCCATCAAAAAGAATTATGTTAAAACTGCTTTATGTGACTTAGGAGCTGGTGTTAGTGTTATGCATTTCTCTTTATATAAAAGACTTGATTTGAATAAACTCACACCTACTGAAATATCTTTGCAAATGGCCGACAAATTAACTGCCATACCTATCGGTATCTGTGAGGCTGTGCCCGTTGTTGTTGCTAACGTTATTGTTTTGACTGACTTTGTTATACTTGAGATGCCCGAGGATGACAACATGTCGATTATCCTTGGTAGACCCTTCTTGAATACTGCAGTGGCTGTTATTGATTGCAATAAAAGCAAGGTCACTTTTCATATCAATGGTAATGAGCATACGGTGCACTTTCCGAAGAAACAATTCCAAGTGAATGGTATTAATGTTATTGAAAAATCTCCGACAATCACTATTGGAAGTTTTCATCTACCTCTACCTACTGTTAAAAAGAAATATGAAATGCTTATTGTTGGGGACATTCACATCCCCGTTGAGGTAACTTAGTGATTTACGAAAGTTCTTCAGTTTCATGCTAATCAAAAGTGGTTGTTAATAAGACTTTATCAACCTTATTAATGGATCATTTTGAGAGGTATGAAGTTGATGAATTTAGTAAGCACTACTTTCTGTCCCTACCTTTTGTTTTCTGTTTTTATTAGTTAAATAAAATAAAATGCCATGGTATGTCTGTTTTCTAAATTTCCCGTGCAATAAAAAATGACACAAAAATAAAAGTTCTCAGAATGCTCTGAAAATTTAATACGATTTTTTTCTGAATATTTAAGAATTTCTGGTGCAAATAATATCACAGGGAGGTGCACTAGGTGGGGACAACCCACCTGGGCGCGCCAGGACCCCCAGGCGCGCCCTGGTGGGTTGTGGTCCCCACGTGGGCCCCGTCACTTATCCCTTCACACCACATCATCACCTACCTCCAGAAAAAATTCTCCATTGCTCTCTCTCTCTCTCGTGTTCTTGCTCTCAAACCCGCGGATTTCGATCTCTTTGCTAGAAGCTCCATTTCCGAAACTGTTTCGGGGGATTGTTGCTTGGTATGTGACTCCTCCGTTTGTCCAATTAGTTTCTGTTTTAGTGGTTTAAATTTTGAATAATTAGCTACTCTTGGTGCAGCTGTAGATGAGCTTGCATGTTGAATTCTTAGAGTTCTAAGTAGTTTGAATGCTTGCTTTGGCCTCTATGTATCCCTATGAGTAGTTGCTATCAATCTAATAAAGTTGTGTTGACAAACTTTTGTCACCCAATTTTTTTTAGAAAATTGTACGCGAATATGATGAACCTATTTGGAAGGAGTTCTTCGAGGAGGAGATCCTCGGGGGCATCCTCTAGTGACAACTCCGCTCGTCAGTCTTATGTTGAACCGAGTGAAAGTTCTATTCGAGATGCCGCCACCAAAACATGATTATGTCCATGTGATGATTATATGGTGCGTGTGGGCATTAAGGAGGAATTTGAGTAATATGTTCACAATGCCGGTCTCGGTCCCTACATTCCAGATAAGTGCAATCAACACCACACTCTCACTGAATCATTTGACAAAGGATTTAAATTCCATCCCCGTGAGTCTAGGGTGTCATTTAAGCTTTATGAAAATTCATCTACCATATCACTAGATAGATTTGCTCACCACTGCAAAATCCCATTCTGGGGTTCGCTTGACGAACCACCAAGGGCTGAGTACCAATCATTTTTACTAGTCTTTCCTACGGTGAGACGAGGGGAGTGACGCAAGGTAGAATAAAGAGCATTCATTTTTCCCGTAATTCAGTACTTTGCTTTATTTAATGGGAAATGATTGCAGGCAAACAAGATTGTAGTACACTGTGTGCTCCATACTTGAGCCTCATACGCACTGCTCTAACCGGTGATAGGAGTTATAATCTTGGAGCAATTGTTGCACGCAGATTGCAGCACAACGCTAGTAGTGGCTATTTCTATGGTTGAATTTATGCCACGCGTTTAGCAAGAGAGCTGGGTGTTTCACCTTTGCCCTTTGACCATATCCTACCCACACAGCATTTAGATTTTGATGCTATGAAAAATCATAAGATCCTTAAAGGAGATATTCATAATTTCACCTATAAATTATTGTTTAACCAACCATCTGTGGTGTACACATATTTTCCTGCGCCTTCTCTCTTTGATTATCACAGCAAGGGAAGGTATTTTGTTCTTGAGAGCGAGGCCGGGGCCCACAACGCGGCGGTTGAGGCATCACGGCAGGCCAAAGCTTCCGCATCGAGAGCGTTCGTGAGCTACCACGCTGACTATTATCCAGGCTACTGACCTCTTACTAAGTTAGGCCAAAAGCCTAAGCTTGGGGGAGTACGTGTTTCTCACCGACTTTACATTCATGTTCACACATTTCAGCTGTCGGTGTTCACACTTTTTCATTGTATTATCCATGTTAAATTTATTTTCTCGCCTTCTTTTTGTGTGTTTGAAAAACTTTGAGAAAATAAAAAAATATCTACTTATTTTTTATTTCTTTCTAGAGTATTTAGCTGTAGCACTAAAAGAAAACCCAAAAAGATTTCTTTGTTCTTCTTTTACTTGTTGGGAGTTTTCCCGTGTAAATAGTTTTTCTCGTTTTTGCTTCTCCCTTTTATTTGACTGTTCAACAAAACCAAAAACTCCAAAAATATTTCAGTGTGTTTCTCTGAATTTCTTTTCTTTTTATTTGAGTCATACTGAGGAGAAGACCACGATGAAAATGTTGAGTGGCTCTCATATGCATAATTGTTGATCTAATAAAGAGCCCATTTTACCTTGTCTTCTCCTGTTGAATAAAATGTTTGCAGATTCCAGCTTACTCCACGGCACTCTTGCACTATTATTATTTTCACATCGTTCGGTCGTGCAAGTGAAAGGCAATAATGACAATATTCGATGAACTAGTCGTGGCAGAGAGAAACTGGTATGAACTCGACTTGTTCTGTTTTTGTAAATATGTTTAACCTAGTATCCATGATTCATCCCATTATGATTAAACATGTTTGCAATGACAATTAGAGATTATAGTTTCTCATGCCATGCATAAGTAGCTAGGAGTGGATAATGATTTATCTTGGATATCAACATTGCATTAAAATGATTGTGATGTACTATGATGATATGGTATCCTCAATGTTCGAGTGGCTTGACTTGGCACATGTTCATGCATGTAGTTGAATCAAAACCAACATAGCCTCTATGATATTTATGTTCATGGTGTTCATATCCTACTCATGCTAGTGTCCAATGTTACTAACGCATAATGCATGTTCATGACCGTTGTTGCTCTCTAGCTGGCCGCGTCTCAACCTATTTGCTAGCCTTCGCCTGTACTAAGTGGGAATTCTGCTTGTACATCAAAAACCTTGAACCCAAGTTATTCCAGATCAGTCCACCATACCTACCTATATGTGGTATTACCTTGCCGTCCTAAGTAAATTTGCATGTGCCATCTCCAAAAACTTCAAATAAATATCCTTTTTGTGTGCCTGGATCATTCATGCAACGACAAGAGGTGGCCGGTATCTTCCATGCTAAGTGGGTTATTCTCAGGTTGAGTGTTTATTCACTCACCATTGCACGAGAAAAGGGCGGTAATAGCGATGCCCAGTCCCAAACTGCAAAAAGAAAAGAGCTTACAAATAATCAAACAAAAACTCCCAATGGAGTCATAACCTTTATTTTATCGCTTGGGAACCGCCACTAGCGTGTTTAGCATGGAAGATATTGATAACTGATGGTCGTGAAGTAAATGAGAAGGATGCATGTCTCAAAATATCATTTACCTCTGTTTTAAAAACTTGAGCTCTGGCACCTCTGCAAATCACTGCTTCCCTCTGCGAAGGGACTATCTATTTACTTTTATGTTGTGTCATCACCTTCTAAAATAAGCGCCAGAACCTGAGAGCACTCTTGTCATGCTGATTCATTGTGTGTAGCAAATTACTGGATCTTTTCTACCATGAATTACAATGTTTAGTCGCTGCTTGAACTTTGGAGGTGCTCTGCATTTATGTTTCGCGGTCTCACAAAGGGCTAGCGAGATAACACTATTGTCATATTATATCATGGTTGTTTTGATAACGTGTTGCCGTTCGAGATATCTTATTATTGCTCGCTAGCTGATTATGTCATTGATATGAGTTAATATAATTTTTAAGAGTTATTGTTGACATGGTTAGTTATAACGTTGGCTGAAAACCTGGGTGCTGTTTAAGCTTATATATGCAAACAAGAGCAAAAGAGTTCGTAAAAGTTTTTCTTTTTCACTTTCAGTTTATCAATTGAATTGCTTGAGGACAAGCAAAGGTTTAAGCTTGGGGGAGTTGATACGTCTCCAATGTATCTACTTTTCCTAACGCTTTTCCTCTTGTTTTGGACTCTAATTTGCATGATTTGAATGAAAATAACCCCGGACTGACGTTGTTTTCAGCAGAACTACCATGGTGTTGTTTTTGTGCAGAAATAAAAGTTCTCGGAATGGAACGAAACTTTGCGAGGATTTTTTATACAATAAAAGAGAATTTCTGGAGCCAAGAGCCACCGGAGGGGGGCACCTGGGTGGGCACAACCCACCAGGGTGTGCCAGCCCTCCCAGGCGCGCCCAGGTGGGTTGTCCCCACCTGGTGGCCCCGCAGACCCTGAAACCGACGCTATAAAATCCTATTTTTCTAAAAAAAATGAGGGAGAAAGAATTATCACGTTCCACGAGACAGAGCCGCCGTCACCTCCTGTTCTTCATCGGGAGGCCAGATCCGGAGTCCGTTTGGGGCTTCGGAGAGGGGGATCTTCGTTCTTCGTCATCACCAACCCTTCTCCATCGCCAATTCCATGATGCTCCCCACTGGGAGTGAGTAATTCCTTCGTAGGCTCGCTGGTCGGTGAGGAGTTGGATGAGATTCATCATGTAATCGAGTTAGTTTTGTTAGGGCTTGATCCCCAGTATCCACTATGTTCTGAGATTGATGTTGCTATGACTTTGCCATGCTTAATGCTTGTCACTTTGGGCCCGGGTGCCATGATTTCAGATCTAAATCATTTATGTTATCACCATTATATCCATGTTTGAGATCCGATCTTGCAAGTTATAGTCACCTACTACGTGTTATGATCTGGCAACCCCGGAGTCACAATAGTCGGGACCACTCCCGGTGATGACCGTAGTTTGAGGAGTTCATGTATTCACCGTGTGTTAATGCTTTGTTCCGGTTCTCTGTTAAAAGGAGGCCTTAATATACCTTAGTTTCCAATAGGACCCCGCTGCCACGGGAGGGTTGGACAAAAGATGTCATGCAAGCTCTTTCCATAAGCACGTATGACTATTTACGGAATAGATGACTACATTATATTTATGAACTGGAGCTAGTGCCGTATCGCCCTAGGTTATGACTGTCACATGATGAATATCATCCAACAAATTACCGATCCAGTGCCTACGAATTTATCCTATATTGTTTCTGCTAAGTTACAACTGCTATCGTTACCGTTGCACTTGCTACAAAATCACTGCTATCACTGTTACCATTACTATTGCTGATGTCACTACGATCAAAACTATCATACTACTTTGCTACTGATCACTTTGCTACAGATAATTAATCTCTAGGTGTGGTTGAATTGAAAACTCAGCTGCTAATACTTAAAAATATTCTTTGGCTCCCCTTGTGTCGAATCTATAAATTTGGGTTGAATACTCTACCCTCGAAAACGGTTGTGATCCCCTATACTTGTGTGTTAACATGCACCGTGGGGACGGCTCTCTCCGTGTGGTCAGCAGCACGAGACGTTGTTGTCGCTTGGGGAGGCCGTGGCGGGTCAGCTCGTCGTGAGCCTCCAGCTTTGGCGAAACTGAGCAGACTTTGGATGGTGGCACGCCATTCGTCCATCTGCTCAGCCGCTGGCGGAAACCTCAGCAGCAGCTGAGCCCGCGCCATGGCCTCCGAGGTTGTACTTGGCATGGGTGATGAAGTCGATCACACCGTCGCTCGGCTCCTGACGGTGCCAGCGGCGGCAGCGTTGCGCCCCCGCTGCTGCGGGGTGACCACCTGGATGTGGTGCAGCGAAGCCGCTCGAGGGCCAGTGGCTCTGTCGGGCACAACGGCTTGGTTGACCCGTCCCGGGGGAGGTGCACGCGCTGTGGCCGCACCCGTGGTGGGAGCGGCCGGAGGGCGGCAATCCGCCCCAGTCCGAGCGCCGTTGCTGTCGCTATGCCCATCGGGGTGTTGCTGATGCTTCTCTCCTCCGGTGCCTCCTGCTTCTGCGTCGGCCGCGGGGGAAGTGGTGACGACGCCACCTGCTCTCACCACATCCCCAACAGCATCCGCGTCCTCGTGTGCCTCCGCACCCCCCGCCGCGTTAGAGGCCGTAGGAGGTGGAGCCTTCGAGGTGGATGGGTGAGCTGAAGGACCGAGTTTCTTCTTGGGCGCCATGGTCGATGGCATCGTCGAAGGTGAAGACAGTGATGAAGATGACGCACTGCACACGTCTTCAGGTTCGCGCAAGCGATCCCCCTACCTGGCGCACCAAAGATGTCGCGGGAAACCACGGCCACCTATGGTACCAGGAGGCTCCTTGCTGGTTCAGCAGGGGGAAGTCGCGTTGCACAAAGAGCAGACGAGCGTGCGGCAGCACGGCAGAGAACACGCAGGCAATTTTACCCAGCTTCGGGCCGCCGTGAGGTGTAAAACCCTACTCCTGCTTTGGTGGATTGATGGTGGAAAGGTGGTGGTGGAGCATAGTACACTTGCCCAGGAAGGGTTGCCTCATGGCGACAGTGGCTACACACGTACGGGGGTGTGAGTTATCCAACCTTCTAACCCTTTCTACGGTTGCCACGGGCCTCCTTTTATAGATCAAGGGGTTACCATGATGGCAAAGTAGTCATTACACACTGATAAGATAGCAACAGTGCTATCATACCTAACTCTGCTGGCTGACAGGGCGCATTAAATGCACCGCTCAACGTCACATCGTTGGTTGCCCGGCAAGGCTTGCCGGGCTATCTCGCTAGCTTCACGCTTGCTTGCTTGACACGTCGCGGGACGGGTGTCATCTTTGGGTTTTTCCTATAGGGAGAGGCCGCCATGTGGCGAATGGCTGCCACTTAGTCACTCTGCGGCTTCACACCGCACTGATCGACGGCGTGGGTCGTGGTGGAGTCGTTGGTGAGGTGGTTTTGCCTCCGTGAGTTCCGGCAGGCCTGCTGGGACGTCTTGGTTGTCTGCCTCTGGGGGTGGCCTCGCCCCTTGCCGGGCTCGCCTGCCCGGCAAAGGAGGCCCTTCTCTTGATGATATCTCGCTTCTCTGGCTTGATCCTAGCCCCTCTGATCTGCATGTTGGTCCTTCAAATCGCTTGGTTCCTTGTACTCTGACTTGGGTTGGTGCTCCAATCTTGATCCCGTGCCTGTACACAATCAGGGCAACATACCCAGGGTTTGTTGCGCCGACAGTCCGTGGAAGAGGTTTACCGAAGGTTAAAGTCCCTTGTGCTCAACTTGAGAACCTTTGGGTGCACTTGTGCAAATGATGACTTCATCAAGGACAAGTTCATAGATGCTATGGTCCTCATGGAACATGCCATGGTCATGATGATACATCAACGTCTGGATTATCACAAGTTGACCGCGGCTCAAGTTGTGTCCACTTTCTCCACTCATGTTCTTTTGGAGGCCAAGTACAAGAAGACCTTTGCAATTGCTCAAGCAACCAAGAACTCCAATCTTGCCTTCAAGGCCAAGAAAGTGATAAGCCAACCCTCAAGGGATGAAGAAGTGAGTGAAGAGATATGTGAGGAAGATGTTGACACCTCATTCCCAGCAAATGACTTTGCGGAAGACTTGGCCCTTTTAGCCAAAAAGTACTCCGGGACCATGGCAAACAAAGGGAAGAATCTTCAAGGAAGATCGTTTGGACAAAGTAAATGCTACAATTGTGATAGCCCAAGACACTTTGTACATGATTGTTCGTATGAGAGACGTGAAGACAAATCCGAGAAGCTTGTGCTCAAGAAGAAGAAGTTCACCAAGTTTGCAAAGAGGAAGGACGAAAAGGCTTTTGTTCATGAATAATACATGTCCGGAGATGAAGATGGCGGTGATGATGATCAAGTGGGCACGGCCGTCATTGCCATGCATGCCACTACCTCCTCCACCACCAGCCTCTTCGGCTCTCCAAACGAGGACAAGCCTTTCACTCATCGATGCCTTATGGCCAAAGAGGTAAAAATGAAGTCCAAATCAAATAAACCTGCCATCTACACTCCCAATGTCTCATGTGAGATAGCGGAGGATGAGTGTGACGAGGGCGTGGATAATGATGAGGAATCCTTAATGGCTTTCATGAAAACTCTTCATGGTGAAGCTCGTACTCGTTTTGGCGATCTCCTTAAGTCACTCGCCGAACGCGATGGCTTCATTGAGAACGTTGAAAACCTCCTCATAGAGGAAAAAGAGAGAGTAAATCTCCTCGAGCACGAACTAAATGAAGAGAGTTTCATGAGAGCATCACTTGAGGAAGCCTTGTCGGCTCATCAAATTGACTTTGTTAAAACCAACGATGCTTTGCAAGTTGCTCTTGAAAACAAAGATGCTCGTAATATTAGAGTTGAAAAGCTTCTAGTTGATCACACGAGACTTGTTGAGGAACATGAGTTCCTTGTGACTAGTTCCAAGGTTGTCAAAGGTGACCTCATTGCCCTCACTGAGTCTTATGCTCAACTTAAAGATACAACCATTAAGGCTCTCACTTCCGTACCTCATATGGATTTAAATGATGATTCTTGTACAGCTAACTTTGTTCATGATTGCACCTCTCTCCAAGAGGGGAATAAGAAGTTGAAGGCCCAATTTGAGAAAGAGCATGTATCATGCATCCAAGGGGAGAAAAACCTGAATGACCTCTTGAGTAACCAAAAGGAGTGTGTTGCCAAGGAGGGAATTGGGTTTGATCCACCATCCAAGAATGGTAAGAACAAGAAGAAGAACAACAAGAAGAAGATCGGTCCAACTCCTTCCCCTCCCAAAAAGGTAGTGTTTGTGCAAGAAGGGCACAAGGAGAAGGAGAAGGAAAAGGGGTTGTTGGGAGTGGCAAGGTCACTAGGGACAAGGCCATTACCAAGAATTTTGTCGGCAAGAACAATCCATCTTATGTCCTCATGAGAGGAGATGATGGCTATACATTTGCAAAATTTGTTGGCACTAACAATGATGATTATTCTTGGACTATCTGGGTTCCCAAGACCCTTGTTGCTAAATCTCCAGGACCCATTGCAAAATGGGTACCTATAACCAAAGCTTGATTCTTGTATGACTATATCTCCGGTGGAAAACAATGGGTGATAGATAGTGGATGCACCAATCATATGAGCGGAGAAAGGGAGATGCTTGTGGAGTTCGTTGATTCACTCAAGGCCTCTTCGAACATCTCTTTTGGTGACAATAGCAAGGGCAAGGTATTGGGTTTGGGCAAGGTGGTAACCTCAAATGATTTCTCACTTTCAAATGTCATGCTTGTCCAATCCCTTCACTACAATTTACTTTCAACTATTCAATTGGCACGTGCCAGTTATGATTTGCATTTTGGCGAATTCCATGTGACCGTTTTTAAGAGAAGCAATCTCAAAGTGGTATTTGTTGGGCATGTTGAAGACAACCTTTACGTGGTTGATTTCTCAAAAGAGAAAACTCATCTTGCAACATGCCTAATGGCCAAGGCCGACGTGGGGTGGCTATGGCACCGACGGCTAGCCCACGTTGGCATGAGAAATTTACAAGCTCTCTTAAAGGGGGAGCACATCCTTGGACTAACCAATGTGTCTTTTGCCAAAGATCGTCCTTGTAGTGCTTGCATTGCCGGAAAGCTTCATGAAAAAACTCATAAAATGAAGACTATCATCACCACCTTGAGGCCCCTTGAGCTTATTCATTTGGATCTTTTTGGGCCTCCAACTTATGATAGTTTGGGAGGGAGGAGGTATTGCCTTATCATTGTTGTTGACTTCACAAGATATACTTGGGTGTTCTTTATCAAGACCAAAGATGAAACTCAAGAAACCTTCATCAACTTTGCCAAAGAAGCTCAACGTCAACATAATTGTGAGATCAAGGCAATTCGAAGTGACAATGGCAGCGAGTTCAAGAACTACACGATGGATGAATTCTTGAGTGAAGAGGGGATAAAGCATCAATATGTCGCGCCATATACTCCCCAACAAAATGGTGTTGCGGAGAGGAAGAATTGGACTTTTATTGAGATGGCTAGGACCATGCTTTACGAGTACAAGACTCCATACAAGCTTTGGGCCGAAGCCATCAACACCGCGTGTCATGCTTCAAACCAGCTTTATCTTTGCAAGCTCAAGAACAAGACTCCATACAAGCTTTCGGGAATTCGGTTGTAAGTGTTTCATTCTAAACAAGAAATCCCGGTTAGCTAAGTTTGAGCCTAGAACTTATGAGGGCATATTTGCTGGATATGCATCAAACTCTCATGCTTACCGAGTTCTCAATAAATCCACCGGATGCATTGAAGAAACGGTAAATGTGAAGTTTGATGAAGATAATGGCTCCCGTGTCGAGAAAATTGTTCCTAGTGTTGTAGGTGATGAGGCTCCTTCACAAGTTAGAAGGACGATGGGGATAGGCCAAATTATACCAAAAGAAACACCCCAAGTCCAAGTAGAAGAAGAAGGAGTAAGAGCCCCTCTTGTGGAGTCTCCACAAGGGAAGTCATCACCGGCACCTCTTCTACAAGACGCTACGGGGTATCATGAACCTATCCAAGAACAAGATCAAGTCCCTCATATTC
Organism: Triticum aestivum; assembly: GCF_018294505.1. NCBI lineage: Eukaryota > Viridiplantae > Streptophyta > Magnoliopsida > Poales > Poaceae > Triticum > Triticum aestivum. The sequence continues at coordinate 515,668,293 of NC_057799.1, read as the reverse complement.
CCGAGCAAGAACAAGGGCAAGCTTATTCAAATGGTGAAGAACCAATTATCGAGGCTCAAGATCAAGCTCAAGTTCGCGATCAAGATCAAGATCAACCCCAACTGCAAGTGTCTTCATCATCATCACTTCACAATGAGAAAGAAATTGTGGTTGTGAAGAGAAGGGTGTCTCCGAGGCTAAAACAATCTCAAGGAAAATCTTCTTCATCAAGTTCTAAACCAAGTGAAGAAGAGCTTGCAATCAAAGAGCAAAAAGTGTCCGCCAAGCTAAAGCATCTTCAACATCTCACCGAGAACATCTATGGAAGCATCAAAAAGGGGGTAACTACTTGTAGACGTTTGGCAAACTTTTGTGAGCATCACTCGTTTGTCTCTTGTGTTGAGCCCCTTAAGTTGGAAGATGCACTTGACGATCCGAATTGGATAGATGCCATGCATGAAGAACTCAACAACTTCACCCGCAACAAAGTATGGACCCTTGTGGAAAGACCCAAAGAGCATCATAATGTCATGGGAACAAAGTGGATCTTCAAGAACAAACAAGATGAACATGGACAAGTAATAAGGAACAAGGCAAGGTTAGTGGCACAAGGTTTCACCCAAGTTGAAGGTTTGGACTTTGGTGAAACTTTTGCCCCCGTTACCCGTCTCGAATCCATTCGCGTCTTGCTTGCTTATGCCTCTCATCATGATTTTAAATTATATCAAATGGATGTGAAGAGTGCATTTCTTAATGGTCTTCTTAAGGAGTTGGTGTATGTCAAGCAACCTCCCGGGTTTGAAGACGCCGATCACCCCTCTCACATTTATGAACTCCATAAGGCGCTCTATGGACTCAAACAAGCACCTCGTGCTTGGTATGATCACCTTACAGCGTTCTTAAGCGAGAAGGGGTTCCAGATTGGGGTAATAGATTCCACTCTCTTCACAAAGAGGGTAAAAAGGAGAGTTGTTTGTTTGCCAAATATATGTTGATGATATTATCTTTGGGTCCACTAACCATGCTATTAACGTTGAGTTTGAGAATCTTATGACTAAGGAATTTGCTATGAGCATGATGGGAGAGTTGAAGTTCTTCCTCGGTTTTCAAGTGAAGGAATTGAGAGGAGGAACCTTCATCAACCAATCTCTTTATATTCAATACATGCTCAAGAGGTTCAAAATGCAAGATGTCAAGCCAATGAAGACACTCATGCCCACAAATAGAAAACTTCATCTTGATCCCAATGGTAAAGAAGTGGATCAAAAGGTATATCGCTCCATGATCGGTTCCTTGCTTTACCTTTGTGCATCTAGACCAGATATTATGTTGAGTGTGTGTATGTGTGCAAGATTTCAATCCGCTCCTAAGGAGAGCCACTATTCGGTAGTGAAAAGAATCCTTCGATATTTGGTTTATACCCCAAACTTGGGCCTTTGGTATCCCGAAGGATCATCTTTTGAGTTAATGGGATACTCGTATTCGGATTGGGACAGAGACAAGGTTGACCGCAAGTCCACTTCCGATTCATGTCAATTCCTAGGGAGATTGTTGGTAAGTTGGTCTTCAAAGAAGCAAAATTGTATATCCCTCTCGATGGCCGAAGCCGAGTACATTGCCGTCGGAAGTTGTTGTGCTCAGTTATTATGGATGAGGCAAACTTTGATGGATTATGGTGTCAAATGTGACAAAGTGCCTCTTTGGTGCGACAATGAAAGTGCAATCAGGATCACCGAGAATCTAGTTCAACACAGCAAGACCAAGCATATTGAGATTCGTCATCACTTCATTAGGGATCATGTGGCCAAGGGAAACATTGAACCACTCCATGTCAACACCGAGAATCAACTAGCTGATATCTTCACCAAGCCACTTGAAGAAGCAAGATTCCACGAGTTAAGGCATGAGCTAAATATCGTGGATATAAGTAACTTGGGTTGAAATTCTTGCTCATGCACACATACTCATATAATATCTTGCTTAGATGTAGGAACATGGCTAGGGGGAGCTAGCTCAACTCATGAGTTATCTTATCCTAGAAGTGCATAAATCGAACAAAATATTTTCACATTAGCCACTTGTAGGTGGCACTTGTGCTTCAAATATGAGTATCGGTCTTGGGCCCAAGGTTCATATCTTCGCGGTGTCATACCAAACAAACTCAAACATGGTGGCCTCGACCACCGCCCTCCTTTGAGGGTTGTGTCCGATTTCTTTTGTGTGTTGTTTTTGGCTTTCTTCTGTTTTTCTCTCTATTTTGTCTTGGTTTGTGTCTTTCCTCTTCTTGTACAAGTGCTCCACATATTCCCTTCTCGTAGTAATAGGATTTCTCTTGCGACGTATTCAGATACATAGAAGATGCTTTGCAAAGGCTTGGTAAGAGTTGACACTCAACCATACCTTCAAAAGGTATCTCAGGTCAAAAGTCTCTGAGTACCCCGTGTCCACGGGCTTGTACCGTGCGCACGGGGCCCCCGTGCCCATGGGCTCTGTACCATGCGCACGGGGTGCACTTAGCCCGTGCGCACGGGGTCTACGGCTCCTGGCCCTGAAGAGGCCGGGCGTGGGGGGGCTTCGGTTCATTCCCACCCACAGTCACCCTCTCCACTCCCCAGGAAGCTTCCAGGGCTGCCGCCGTCGCCTCCCCTCGCTAGTGCTCCTCCGGGCACCGTCGGGCTTCGTTGCTCCGTGGAATTCGTGTGGGATGGGGTCCTCCTCCGGTACCTCCCCTTCCCCTGTTCTTCCCTTTCCTCCATGGTTGCATCTCAAGTTTTAGGGTTTCTAGTTCTTCCTAGATTAGGGTGACTGCTCCTTCCCAGTAGGACCAATTTAGGTGGTCAGTTCCTAGGGTTCCTCTGCCGTACCCACTCCCAGATCTCGATCTGAAAGTGGTTGCCATTGGGGAACCCCCGTGTCCATGGGGTATTTGACCCCCATGCGCACGAGGCCCCGTGCCCATGGTCGTGTACCGTGCGCACGGGACCCCTATGCCCACGGGGTCTAATCCCCCGTGCGCACGGGGTATACAGGAACTTTTGCCTAGCTTGAGTCCTCTCCTTTGCCACTATCTCAAGCACTTGTACTCATTTGTGTTATTTGTGTTGTGTTGTTGGGTGTTTGTGTGTATTTCAGACTCCGCTGATAAGAGGGCCGAGATCCGTCGCAAGCGTCCAAAGGCAGGTTCCAAGGAATTCACGGTTGCTCGTCGCCAGCCTTCTGAGGGCATCGGTCAGGGGTCAGGGTCAGGCCAGGGCCGTGTTCATCGTGCTGCCACGAAGCAGCCCGTTATTGAGGCCTCTGAGGATTCAGAGGAGGAATATGACTCTCAAGAAGATGCTCACTATGTCAACCCCGCAGATGCTGAGATATAGGTTGAGGATGATCCTATTGACGGAGATGATGAAGATGAAGAAGAAGAGATGTCTAGTCCCAAGCAAGATATTCCGGGCTGGCGAGATCTTCGGAACCTTCCCCTTGCCAAATGGACCAAGCCAGAGCTTTGGGCTGAAAGACAGAGTCATCCATATGCGGCAGCCACTGGGTTAGGAGTGTATCCCCGGTTCAAGAATGATTTTTAGCAAAGAGTATACCATGAGCTTCTCATGACGAAGGCAAAGAAGCTTGCTCCACACATGTAGGTTAACACTGAGAGTCTGCGCGACAATGATCATCCACATCCCGGTGTGTATTCAGCTCTTGGGAGGTTGGGCCTCATTCCTTTCATCACATTCAACTATCCATACAATGAGGATCTGGTGATGCAGTTCTTTGCCACCTTGTTTTTCTCCAATAACTCTGCTCGCACCCTCACATGGATGTCTGGGATGCATCGGTGCTCCGCTCCTATGGCAAAGTTTTCTGAGATCTTCCTTATTCGTTCATTGATGAAGAGGCGGCATCTGATGAGTTTGGCAGGGTTCATGGAAGTGGGCAGCGCACTAAGGATGAGATTGCATTCGCTTACAAGCAAGAGAAGTCATTTGTCACCGGGTCCATCAAAGACCTTGTGCCATATCTTAAGGTATATTCTCACTCCAAAGGCCGGTGATTCCCACAACATACGGAGTTCCATGTTGGATGTCTTTGTGTACCTGCATCAGAAGAAGAGAGTGGATGTTCTGGACTTCATGTTCTATGAGCTCTGTCAGTGTGTGCAAGAGAACAAGTCCTTGATCTATGCTCCGTTCATCCAGGCGTTGATTGAGTCCGTCTGCCCAGCTAAGTATATTGCTCAGTACAAGACTTCTATTCCCAAGCGCAACTCCAACTGGACCCCAGCTGCTCCTGCTCCATATGTGCCTATCAAGAAGGGGCACAACCCTAGGCCTGGGGATCATGCAACATACACTCCTGGCATGTCCTCCACTGCACGGATCCCTCGTGGTAAGGCCAAGTCGGTTGGTTCTGAGGTTGTTTTTGCCAGAGGGGAGAAGAAGTCCCTGTTCAAGACTATGACCAACATGTTCAAGATGTGCCATTCTATCCAGCGCCGCAGATTAAGGAGATCAACAGGGAGAAGCTTGTGAGGCGTCAGCAAAAGGCGGCGAGGGCTGCAGCTGGTGAGGAGGTCGGCCCAGGGTCAGAGGACAATGACAGTGAGGTCACAGCTCGGTCCTTTCCGATGGCAGGATTGCGTTCTGATGATGATGATGATGATGATGATGCTTCGATCGCTCCTCCTCTTGTCTAGTGGGTCTGTGTGTCGCTGTTTGTCTCCTTTTTGTTGTCTTGATGACAAAGGGGGAGAAGCGGTAGGTGTTGGTGCTCTTAGTGTGTTTTGAGATCTCAAGCCTCGTGTTTCTCTGCTTTGTTGGTTGTTTTTAGTTGGCTTGAGATACTCTTATTTGCTTTCCGCATGTGTGGTTGTGAGCTACTCGCTTGTGCTCGTGAGACTCTAGATTTTATATTGAACCTTATGCAATGGTCATATCGTGCTTGTTATGTTGTTTATTATGTGTCTCACGATATTTGCTCACCACACCATTTCATGAGATCTAGGCATTGTTTATTATGTGTCTCACGGTATTTGCTCACCACACCATTTCATGAGATCTAGGCACCATTATAGGTTTATTATGTTGATCTCATGTCCTGACAATGTTGATCTTGGGGGAGCCTCCTATGTGTGTACTAGATGCATTCTCAAGCATTCATTTTATCCGGGCACACATATACGGGGACCTACTATGATCATTCATTGTCTCATGGCTATTCAAATATTCATATCCCCTATGCCATGCTCTAACCACGTTGTCATCAATGCACCAAAAAGGGGGAGATTGAAAGTGCAAGTGGCACTTAAACTATATTTTGGTATGATGACAATGTGGTTAGTAGAACTAATATCGGTTGCTAAAGTTTATCTCAGGATATTGGTTCCAAGTGCTTCATGATGGAGATGTGCGACCCAACAATTCAAAAAGGTCAAAGGCATGGTCTACTGGCGATTCGAAGGTTTTAGTTTTTGGTTTGCTTCGAGTCATAAGAAAGACCGCACTATTAAGAGGGGTTGGTGTGGATAAATGTTGTGTGGGAATGCCATCGCCGAACCATATACACTAGCCTACCCATTCCTACCACTTAAAACCATAGTGTGCATGCATGTGGTACTTAGAGTGCTTGCAACAAAAAGTTATTGGGTACCCCGTGCGCACGGGGTCTTTGGACCCCCGTGCGCATCGGGTACTGCGTAACTCTCTCGGTACCCCGTGTGCACGGGCCCTGTGCGCACGGGGTACTGCGTAAACTCTCTGAGTACCCCGTGCGCACGGGGTCTTTTGACCCCCATGCACACGGGGTGGTGTGTAAGTCTCTGAGTACCCCGTGCACACTGGGCTGACTTAGCCCGTGCGCACGGGGTTCGGTGGGCAGAAATGGCCACCCCGAGACAAACACTATAAAAGCCCCCCTTCTTCTTCCTCCATCCCTAACCCTAATGTCTTGTTGAGCTCCACCATTACTACACCTCATTTTACTCAATACTCTCAATCCCTCCACCCAAACTTGTTGAAACTTTGGAGATTGGGAGGGCAAGACCCGATCTACATCTTGACCAAACCAAATCGCGGTCCTCGCTACATTTCTCCCCATTGACTTGTTACTCTTGGAGCTTGGGCTCCTAGGCGGTTAGAGGTTCCTCCGGAAGCTTCCTTGCTTGTGGTGTGTTCCGGAGAAGTTTGTAAAGGTGTGGTGGTCGCCTTCAAGACCAACCCCGAGTGATTCGAGGCTCATCCGTTGGGGGTGACTCGAGAGAGACTATAGTGAGCCTTCATGGCGTTCCGCAAGCTTTGGCTCCGGCACCGCTCTAAACGGAGAGTAGCTCTTCCCCAAGGAAGAGTGAACTTCAGGATAAAATCCGCATCCTCGCCACACTTGTGGTTAATCCTTTCCCGCACCTTACTTTGCCTTGTATGCTTGTTGACTTGCTAATTAGATTGTTGCCTAGCATACCTTGCTTTAGGCTTGCTTGTCATATAGGTTGTGTTCACCTAGTTGCATATCTAGTGAACCCTATTTATCCGCTAAACCTTAAAATTGACAAGAAAGATTAAAATTTGTAGTCTCCTATTCACCCCCTCCCCCTCTAGTCGACCGTATCGATCCTTTCAGAGGGGCGCAGCCCTAGCCCCCCCTCTAAGGAGGGGTACCCTAAAAATGACTTCCTATATATATCAATCTTTACCTCCGGACCATTCCAGAACTCCTCGTGACATCCGGGGTCTCATCCGGGACTCGAAACAACCTTCAGCCACCATTGTACATATCCAAATACTACTCTAGCGTCAACGAACATTAAGCGTGCGACCCTACAGGTTCGAGAATCATGCAGACATGACTGAGAATCCTCTCTGGTCAATAACCAATAGCGGGACCTGGATGCCCATATTGGTTCCAACATATTCAATGAAGATCTTTATCGGTTGAACCACGATGTCGAGGATTTGGGTAATCCCGTATGCAATTCCCTTTGTCCGGCGATATGTTACTTGCCCGAGATTTGATCGTCAGTATCTCCATACCTAGTTCAATATTGTTACCGGCAATTCTCTTTACTCGTTCCCGTAGTACAAGATCCCGTGACTAAACTCATTAGTCGGCAGAAGCTTCTTGCGATGTTGTATTACCTATTGGGGCCAAAGATATCTCTGTGTCATATGGAGCGACAAATCCCGGTCTCGATCCATGCAACCCAACAGATACCATCGGAGATACCTGTAGAGCACCTTTATGATCACTCAGTTACAAAGTGATATTTGATAGCACACAAGGCATTCCTCCGGTATCCTGGAGTAGCATGATCTCATGGTTGAAGGAACAGATACTTGACATGAAGAAAGCTATAGCAAAACTAAGTGATACGATCTTATGCTAAGCTTACGGTTGGGTATTGTCCATCACATCATTCTCCTAATGATGTGACCCCGTTATCAAATGACAACTCATATCTTATGGTTAGGGAACCATAACCATCTTTGATCAACAATCTAGTCTAGTAGAGGCTTACTAGGGACACTGTGTAGTTTATGTATTCACACATGTATTTAAGTTTTCGGTAAATACAATTCTAGCATGAATAATAAACATTTATCATGAACAGGAAATATGATAATAACCAATTTATTATTGCCTCTAGGGCATATTTCCAATAGTACGTTGCCTCCTCGGAGGCGTAGTCCGGTACGTCGGTTAAATTGTCGACTTTAGCGACACGTCTTCGAAGCGTGGGTCAGCCAAGGCTAGGGCCTGGTCTGACGTTGAAGAGATCGAATCCGAACACAAGGTTGGCTTCGAGGGGGATTTTGATCCTAGGATTGGATCCGAGGTTAAAGCCACGGCATCTGTGGATTTTTCCAGACGATCTGGCTCCCAGCCAGAGAGGGCGAGATCGCGGCAAGAGTCGGTGATATACTCCAGACTACCAAATCTAATGATCTGATATGGAGCGAAGCTTTTGACCTGGCCGAGGTGACCGGCCAGATCTGCGTGCAAAACAATGCTGCCAAACGCGAATAGTTGGCCGGGAACAATGCTGCTAAACTAGAAAGAGTTAATTACCCAGGGCTTCTTTGTCCCCTACCTGTGCCTAAGGCTTGGGAAACGGTGACTATGGATTTCATTTCAAGTTTGCCACCCTCAGACTTTATGATTACATCATGGTGATCATTGACAAGTTCACAAAATATGGGCATTTCATTCTTGTTAAGCATCCCTATACTGCAGTCAAAATTGTTGAAGTCTTTTTGGAGAATGTACACAAAACTGCATGGTATGCCTAGATTTATTGTGTCTAACAAAGACCCAGTGTTTACTAATGCATTTTGGCAACATCTGATCAAGAGGACAGGAACTGATCCGAACATGAGCAAATCTTATCACCCTGAAACTGATGGCCAAACAAAGAGGGTAAACCAACAGGTGGAATGTTTCCTTAGGTGTTTTGTGAGTGTCCAGGTGGAATGTTTCCTCAGGTCATCTCCAAGGCGGACTCTCAAACCGCCCGTAACTATCCGGACCACGCGGTCCGGACGCGGTTTGCTATCAAACGCGGGCCCATATCGGTCCGTCGAGCGGTTCGGACGTATTTTTTTGGCAAACCCGAGACAAATATGTGGGGCTTTACGGGAGTCCAGATAGCAGCCATGTAGGCCTCCGACACCCTCTGCCAACCCAAAACTCTTCCCGGACCCCGCGCCTCCTTCCTCCTCATTTTCTCTCCTCCCTTCTTTCTCTCCTGCCTTCGCTGCCGCTCCATCACCCCCGCAGGCACGCCACTCCCCTGCCGGAACACTATGTCTCTGTCACCTCCAGCGTTCTAGCCGGGCTCCACCCCGCTTCTACTCCATCGCCATTCAACCCCTCTCCTCCGACCGCCCTGCCAGGTACCATTTGCTACTGCTATACTCACCATGCCCGACAACTGTTCGATGAATTGTCGGAGCTAAAAAAGTTGTCCCTTCTTCTTTCAAGCAATCAATTCTGATTTGGAGTACATATATGAGCACTATGTTGAGTCATCCGACGAGGAGGACTACACGGATGAGACGGCGATGATGTAGGCGGTCCTTAATTAAGGAGCATGTTCTCAATTTCAAAGGATCGATCAAGGGTCATCGAGTGCTCAACCGCAATAGAGCGCGCAGCCATTTGACATTGATAGCCGACTACTTTGCCCTCGATGCACTCTTCGCTGACCATTTTCGCCACCGTTTTCAAATATGCAAGACTAGCATCGACGTCCTATGATGACTACTTCATCTTGAAGAAGGACGTCACGGGAATGATTGGGTTCTCTGGTTACCAGAAGTGCACGGCCGCTCATTCATGGGACGAGTACCTACGGATGTCTGAGAGCACATGCGGAGATGCCATGATCATGTTTGCAATTGTCATGGTTGAGGTATTTGGACCTCAGTACCTGAGAGAACCAACTGTTGAAGACACTGAGAGGCTCTTGGCAATTTCAGAAGCAAGAGGGTGGCCGAGTTTGCTTGGATCTCTTTATTGCATGCATTCGAAATGGAAGAACTGCCCGAAGGTTTTACAAGGGCAATACCAGGGTCTTGCTAAGAAGCCCACCATCATTCTTGAAACAGTTGCATCACATGATCTTTGGATTTGGCACGCTTTCTTTGGCATGCCCGTGTCTCACAATGACATCAATGTGCCGCAGTGATCACCATAGTTTGCGAGGCGGACTGAAGAAAATCTCCTCCTTGCCACTATACTGCCAATGGACATGAGTACAACATGGGCTACTATCTGATTGACGCTATCTATCCTCTGTGGGCTACCTTTGTCTGCACCATCTCTAACCTAGTTGGCCAAAAAAAGTCTTGCTTTGCCCAAAGATAAGAAGCAACTAGAAAGGGTGTCGAGAGAGCATTTGGAGTTCTGCAGGCCCGTTTTGCAAGTGTTCGTGGACCTACTAAACAATGAGATTCAGAGACCATGTGGGAGGTGATGACATGTTGTGTGATCATGCAGAACATGGTCGTCAAGGATGAGAGTGAGGATGCTGCCGCAGCTCTAGAATTTGGGGACATGGGTGATCCTATCGAACTTCCAGACCAGAATCCAGACATATTTGAAGAGTTTACTCAAATGCATCAACAAATTCGGCATCGACCAACTCACGAGCAACTAAAGAAAAATCAGATTGAGTATCTATGGGCGGTTAAAGGGGACAACAATGTTGGAATGTGATATTTGAAAAAAAAATTGAACTACTATTGCATGCGGCTATTTGAACATAAGTACTCTATATATGCGGCTATTTGAACATGCGGACTTTCAAACAAAAATTAGGGAGGCCGAATGTATGCAGGCAATGTTGGATGGCCGCCTCCCGCATCCGTGTCTGCGGACTGGACGCGGGAGGACATTTGTGGGTCTTCATTGGAGATGCCCTTAGAATCTTCCTCTAGCGGGGTGGCTCGATCTACGATTGGTGTTGGATCTTGGAGGTGGAGTCTGCGCCTGTCTCAATTATTTCATATTTGGCAGGCTCTTTGTGTGCCTTGATCTTGGCATCGACGTGGTTGCGGTGACAACACGCTTCTTCCCTGTTGACACCAGTGGTGGTCGTGTTTGTCATATCCAACCCTTAATTTCGTCCTATTCTTCGGGGCGACAATCTGATCTTCAGATGGTGGCTATCGACATCTTCTGGCTTAGGCCAGCAATTTCCCGGTTGTGAATTCAAAGTCTAGCTCTTGTGTTAGAATTAATCTGAGGCGTATAGTCGATCATCCGAGAACCAAGCAATCACGTGAGTACGACCCCGAGATTTGTTAACGAGGTTCATCCCGGGGCATGACTACGCGCGCTCCTCCCCATGGCACCATCACAATACCGCACACCGGCCACCCGGGCCGCCGGCTCCCCTTGCGTATCTGTGCTATTATGTTCGCGTAGGTTACATCATGTGTCTACCCCTACATTATATAAGAGGCCTAGAGATACAAGTGTCCTACTCAAACACAACTCGTACCCTGTATACACACAATACGACTCACAAGTCCAACTATAACCTACCTTGCACATAATATTCGAAACAACTCTAACATCTTGTGTCTTCTGGCATAGCCTGGCGAGTTCCAGGTCATGAAATCAAAGTTTGGCTCCGGCAGTGATGCGGAGTTTCAGATGTGGTATCAAGCATGGCTCACGATGTGTCGTCGACAGGCTTGGGGAGGGGGGGAGGGGGTACTTCTCGTCTCATGTGCAATAAACTTCCCTAACTTTGATTCATATTATATCAAACTTTCCTTAGCTTTGTTATGTGAAACATCTACATGAAAATATTTTCATAAAATCATGAATTTACAAAAACTATTACTCCCTCCGATCCATATTGTTTGTCGTGGCTTTAGTACAAAGTTGTACTAAAGTTGCGACAGGTAATATGGATCAGAGGGAGTAGCGTCTTTATGTGAACAATAATGATCAAAGTTTCACAATGAAAACCATCCTTGTGTCTAAAAAGTCATCCACATGAGTAAATAGCTTGTGATTGGAACTGAGTTAGCGTGACATATGCCTTCACACGACGTGTTGGTATGAGAAATTGATGTAAATTTCCTTGTTGTGAAAGACAAAATAAGAGTTTGGTGGTTGGTGCAATGCGCCTGTCAGCAACGGAATGTTTAGGTTGAAAACTGCAAGATCCGCTACTGCGCTATCATTCTGTTCCACACGGCCGGCCGTACATAAGAAAAAGTTTCGGCGTTTCCCCGTCATCGCCCTGCGGGCGGCCTTTGGTGGTTACTGGTCGCTCGCTAGCTTTGATTATTGTGTGGAAGCCCCTCCGTACTGCGTCGTCGTGTTGACGACGGTGACGCCGGCGGCGACAGGGACAGCTACCGTGAAAGCTCAAGATCGCCCATAAAAGTGGCTGCGATCTTCCAATGATTCTTGGGAAGAAAGGCAGTGATGTGTGATGACTGATGAGCCGTGGCACTCGCCATCAGCCTTTACTTTTGTCTACGTGTGCTTGATGTTCCATGTTGCCAACAGAGGATACGTCAAAGATAAAGATTGTCAAAGCTACAACTGTTTTCCTAGGATAATAGAGGTTAGGTATTTTGAGTAGGTTAGCACAAGGTACTATTATTCTTTAGGGTTTCCTTCGTTCAATTAAAGGATTTATGACATATTCAAATTGAACAAGTCATGTAGGAAGAAATTATCAAACTATATTTTGAGTCATGGCGTTTCAAACTATATATGGGGGAAAAAAGCATCCTTCTTCACTACATTTTGTAGAAGATTTCAATTGTCCCAAACCTAAAAGACTCATATGTTTTTATAGTGCAATCTCAAACATATTTATGTCTCTAGTATTAGAGATGGCATGACATCGTAGTCGTCCTAGTTGTTTACGCTGATATTTTGATAATCCTGCAAACGAAAAAGATCATTATAACCTCCTACTTCTGTTGGTACTCCCTCTAATATAAAACAGGGTGATACCTCGTGCATTTCTGCAGGAATCGGTTGTAATATATTTCAATGAGATTTGGTTATGTTAAATATGAATATTTGAACTAATAATATATGGATTAACACTAAAATGCATGTTGTATATCTTATTTGATTATTGTATACTTGAAAATATTTATTAAATATAAGTAGTGTAATATGATGGGGGAAAATTCCATGTATGTTGTGATGGGTCTTTGATGAGGTGGCATATGTGGTGAGGTGGGATGTGTGCATGTTGAGATAAATATAAGTGGTGGAGATCAACTAATAATGAAAATTTCGCTCAAAAAAAACTAATAATGAACAAATATTTGATGTGGGCATTTAATGAGGTGACATGTGTGCATGTTGAGATAAACGACTTAGATATATGCATATTAGTTTTGCTCTAAATCAGTTATGTAGAGTTGGAGCAAGTTTATACAAAGAAATATCAACATCTACGACACGAAACTTGGTCAGACTTTGTCCTAAAGCACATTTGGTTATGTATATGTTGATGGTCCTCTATAAATTGGTTAAAATTTACCAAATTTGACGTGGGACAAAACTAATATAGATTCCATTTTAAAAATAAAATATTACAAAGGTATTTCCATTGTGGAAATCAATACCAACTAGGTGGCTATTTGTTTACATCACTACTGCTTCTAGCGAACTCGAACCGCAACACCATTTTCCCTAACCACGCCTGATCTGGCATACTCAATTTGGCCCATTTCATCCTCCTCCCATTATCTTTCATCCTCTTCCCTCTTGTGCGCCTAGACCGTTTGCTCTAGTTGCACTGTAATCTCAAATTGGAGCAGCCAGCCAAGGAAAAAGTTTTTGCGTGAAATGACTGCAGATCAGTCATCCTCCCTAGTCGGTATTATTGCGTGGCTATGTATTTTTACCTACTATAGTTTTTATGTTTGTGTGTGTAGCATTCATATGCATCTTAAGTTTCTTAACTACGCAGAGGATGGTTGTGGCTTGTATCTGTATGCCTTTGGTGCAACATTTTTAGTTGATAAAACGTCGTTTATCAATCAAAGAGAAAAAGTTACCGTAACTCTCATGCAAGGATAAATTGGCAATACGTGCAAAACGCAGGCTATGGCTTCACCACAGTAAAAACTCCGCAGCAGGCGATGCAGGGTCGATCGACCGAGCTGGCCATTGGCCACATGGCACGCGCGCCCTACAGAGTAGTAGTAGTTCACAGGAGGATTGCGACTGGAAAGCTGCTACTAGCATCCAAGCGCACGCATCAAGAGGAGGCGCACATTCACATAGGATTCGTCCTTCCTCCTTCCTCCGCCCGCCGGGGAAGTAGCGTCAATGACGCCCGTGACTACTGACCGTGGGCGATATTATGCAAGTCCCGTGGGGGAAGGTTCTCCCCCGGACGGGCCAAACAGGCCGAGACACCGCTAGAGACAAGCGACATCGCGTCCCAACCAATCTCGATGCCTAAAGAAATCGTCCGATTTGCAACCGCAGCGCACTGCACTGCACTGCATTACCCTTTTTCTCTATAAAATCTAGAGTATAGGGTTTGATGGTGCAGCGCTGTGTCGGTCATGAGAAAGATACGGGACTGTCATGTTCTCGGCTCTCGGGAGGAGGAGCCGATCAGAGATCAGAGAGAAAGGTCGCAGGAGTTCCCAGGTTACGGACGTAAATATGGTTGGGTTCTTGCGACGGAGCATCTTGCTCCTGCGCGCGGCGTACGCACGTCCGTCCCACGGTTGACGAGAGACCACGGGACGATCAGGGGAAGCGCAAAGATTCTCTGGTCTGCGGGGGAGTACCGATAAACATTCAGAGTTGATTACAGATAAATCGTCAGGGTTCAGATATTCAGGCCACATGCATCCATGCATGCCTCGGAGTACTATGTACATCGATCCGATCATATGTTGCTTAGTGGGATTTGACACACGGTAGATGGTGATACGTTCGTTGGAGTCAAAGTAACAAATGAAACACTTGCTTGCTGCTTTGACATCTGCATGTGCACGTGCATGCATCGAACTCAGATTACTACGTACATGTATACTTATACTGCAGTTAGATTTGGTGCGTTGATTTGATCGATGAAACTACCAGACCAGCTCGACAGCGCAGCCACTGCATGCGTGGAAAACCTCGGTACAAGCTGTGCGCACACCTTCACAGTGTGGTTTCTTTTGCCTAGAAGCATCACGCGCACCTTCCAGTAGGACCTGAATGATGTGCAGAAGATAACAAAACAAGTTTACAAGTGTTACCGAAATGTTCTTAAGTTCTCTTCTCCTATGATTTACTGGATGCATCCTTGTGTTCTGTAATTGTGTAAAAAGTCTCATGTTTGTTATGTACTTATATTTAACTCAGCTCATTCTTCTCTGTGTTGTACTTCTAAAATTTGGCAAGTTCTGAGTTCTGACTTAAAGTGCTCATTCATGTTCTCTTTTTATGTTAGCTGAGTTGAAGAAGCTAGTCAGCCTGCAGCGGTCGGGATGATCTTGAGGAGACATGATGGAAGTGTTATTTTTGCAGCGTACCGGTGTTTATTTAACTGCAATGATGCTTCGGAGGCAGAGTTGCATGCGCTAATGCAAGGTATGGCACTGACGGTGCAGCATAGCAATGATCCTTGTTAGATGGCTTTGGATCGGTGTAGGCTAGTGATTCCGGTGAACCTACCTTCTGCTTTCTGTGATGAGGAACTCCCGGTGCCGGCCATGGTGACGGTGGCCGGTGATGGCACCGTTGGGCGGAAATGGAAATAATGCATATAACTGATAAACAATGTGATGATAGTATTTCTATTAAACAACTTTGCTAAGAATTAATCATCATCATCAACTTTATTGCAGCGGAGTAAGAAATATACATTTGTCAGTTCAAGAGCATTTTTTTTATCTTTATCCGTTCTCTGAAGATTGATCACTTTGATACAAAATTTATTAGAGATTTAAACTTTGAACATAAGACTCATAGAATTATAGCACTGTTATCATCAACGTTGGTCAGAAAATAACAATACCATATTTTAACTTTAAAACAAATATCTTTCTTTTGTCATAGCGGAAACTATCTGCATCTTATTTCACCCACAGGGGAAAAACATTGCTAAGAACATTTCACCAATTAAATTTTCCCGTTGGTTCCAATTTAATGGGAGGATAAAACTTTTATTTGCAGCGTAAACTTGACAATATTCTATTCAAAAATAATTTTGTACTCTTTTACTCTCTAAGCAATTTTAACCAGTTGGTTCAAAAATGCATTAGAGAAGCAACAATTTAATCTTTTACTATTAACAACGTTGGTCATAAAAATAACATAATCATATTCATTAAAATATTCACTTTAACATGCTATTCACTTTAACATGCTCTTAAAAACATAATTCTATCTAAACTTTTATTTTCTTTGTAAAAGAGCAGTATTAATTATTTACGCAGCGGAAAAACATGAATAAAAATTCATAACTTTTAATTCTTTACAGAAACTTTTCTTTGACAAGATAAAAAATTCATGAACTTTATTATTTTCTTTATAAAATTCATGAACATTTCCTTTTCTGAAAATTTTCATTCTCAGAAAATTTTTCTGTTTACTTTGCTATTTACTAAAC
Organism: Triticum aestivum; assembly: GCF_018294505.1. Taxonomy (NCBI): domain Eukaryota; kingdom Viridiplantae; phylum Streptophyta; class Magnoliopsida; order Poales; family Poaceae; genus Triticum; species Triticum aestivum. The sequence goes on along the minus strand of NC_057799.1, from coordinate 515,652,221 downwards.
AAAAAATTTCGTTGGAAAAAATTTGCATTGAAAACACTATTTGAAATTTGCCCAAAACTGGACAAATAACAAAATAAACAGAAAACAAAAAGAAAACGAGCAGCACATCAATGGCCTGCCCTCTCGCCCGGCCCACGGCCTGCTCGCGCGCTGTGCGCGCCTGTCCTGGCCGAAGCCGGCCCAGCCTCTCAGGGCCTGTTCGGCTCGCGCGCGCGGCTGCCGGCCCAGCAGCTCAGCTGGCCAGCGCTTTCGGCCCAAAAAGCCCAGCTTTGCAGCGACAGCTTAGGGTTTGAATCTCAGCCGCCCGCTGAGATCCGACGGCCACCCGGGGTTCTAGCCCGAACAAAACTCCACATGGCGCAGCTAGAGGAAACCCTAGGTCATTTCCCCCGTTTCGCTCTCTGCTTCGTCTCTGTCCCGCGCGAGCTTCGCTGGCAACGGTGTCGAGCGCCACCGCGCCGCGCCCGGCAGCCGGCGACGGCGTCTACTGCCACTGCGCCGCGTCGTGGCTCCTCTTTCCCTTCCCCTTCTGTTTACGTGCTGCTCTTGCCGCCCGCTCGCTCGGTATTGGCTCCGCGAGCCAAGCCGGCGCGGTGAGCAAGGGCGGAGCGGCGAGCCAGGGTGGCGCCCTTCGAGCCATCCCCTTCCCCCTCCCCCTCCCCGCTCCGTTTCCGAGAGAGAGAGACAGAGAAGCGCATCGAGCCTCCCTCTTTCCTTTTCAGCGAGTGGAAGAGGAGCGCGGCCAGATCGTGCCGTGGCCATCCTCCTCGCCGGTTGCGCGTCCTCCCTAGCGATGAGCGCGCCGCCGTCGAGGGATTTGGCCGCGGTGCTAACCCCCTTCCTTTTTTTATTTTTCCTTCCTTTTCCGGTGAGCAATTGCTAGCTCCGGCTGTTCTTCTTCCGGATGCCTCGGCTTGCCGATGCGCGTCTGAATCGAGAGGAACGGCGCGGCCTTGCGGCGGCGCAACTTTTCTTTGAGATTTCTTTGCCCTTCTAGGGTTCTTTGGGGGGAGGGAGGGATCTTTCTTTCTCTGTGTATACTTTGTATCGAAAATCTTAGCCTAGAAATGCTCTGATACCATTGTTAGATGGCTTTGGATCGGTGTAGGCTAGTGATTCCGGTGAACCTACCTTTTGCTTTCTATGATGAGGAACTCCCGGTGCCGGCCATGGTGGCGGTAGCCGGTGATGGCAGTGAGTGGATGGCGACGGTGGTGGAACTTCCCGTGAGCACCGCGCTAACCCTAGATCGGTAGGGAATTTCGGTGGGGATTGGGGTAGCGATTAACCTCGTAACCCGTGCCCTGGCCTCCACCTCTGTTTATATAGAGCGGGTCACAGGGGCCCACCAACCATATTGAGGGTTGGGCGCCCCCGATTAGGGCGCGGATCTAAGGGCCTGGTGGGCCGTTGGGCCCACATGGTGGAGATCAACCTAACAATTCTATCACAGTTCAATCGGACTCCTCGGAAGCATTGACGGCCCTAATTGGTGATAATTTGTCTCGGTCGGCATACTAACATTTCGTAGCTGAGATTGAGCATCTAATGGTAGATCGTGAGTTTATTCTATAGAAACTTAAGCGTAAGCAAAACATGATAGCAGATCGGTTGGCATTGTATAGTCGTACGGAGAGTACTACTGCTGTATGGCTAGATCGTGGACCATCGTGTATTGAGGAGTTGGTGCCTCTCGATTGTAACCTTATTCATATGGAATAGAACTCTTTTGGCCCCGCCAAAAAAAGCTAGTAAGCCTGAAGAACTACACAGATTGACATTTATACATCCGGAATATATGAACAAGCAATCTCGCTTATTCATGTGTACTAGTCTGCTTATTCCTGTAATGTAAATATATTTTCTAATTCCGAGGAAATGTTTGCCGTATGTGTTAACCTCCGGTGAAGATTGTGGTTTGTGTTGTATCATATGTGGGCACGTTCTATACTTCAATCTAGACTTACGTGCCTCTATGTTAAGTTATCTTACATCTTAAATTTTGTGTTGTCATGTTATATAAATTATGTGGGCATGCGGCAGCCCACATAATATAATGTACATTGCGTGAGCTGCACACTTAATCTATACCTACTAATAAAGCAAGGCGTGTTTCTCCAAGTTTTTCATCCGTTCACCGTTGAGAAGATTTTTTTTATCCGAGGTGGTACTAAATTTTCATGCATCTATCCGCTAGAAAAGAAAAAAAGTTTGTACAGAATTTCGTAATTGGGCCACGCGCGCTCCGGCCCAACAAATCCAGCACACTTATTATTCACGATGCAATTCTAAAAACCTTATTTGTCGCACGGAGTGATAAATAGTTAACGCTTCCCACAGTGAGCCTAAGACTGGGTCGGCCCGTTTCCCTTTTTTCTTTGTTCCATTTCTATTTTTCTTTTTCTGTTCCTTTCTAATTCTCTTTTATATTTCTTTTTCTTTTTTTTCCTTCTTTATTCTTATTTTTTCAGTGAAGTAAAGATTTACAAAAATATTCAGAATTTCAATTTTTGTTCAAATATCGAAAATTTGTTCAGAATTCCAAAAAAATCATGTTTTGAAAAATATTCAAAACTTTTAAAAAAAATTCCCGTTTTGAAATTTTCACAACATTCAAAAAATGTTCACAGTTTTTATAAAAATGTTTGAGCTTTTAAAAAGTTCTTCGGGATTTTTTTAGAAACTTTACATTTTCTAAAATGTTTCATATTTTAAAATACTCTTGTTTTAGTTAAATGTTCACAAATCCAAAAAATATCTGCGTCTAACGAAATTTTTTCTAACTTTTTTTTAATGTTCCCCTTTAAGCGAAATCAGGAATTCAAAAATATTTTTGTTTTTATAAAATTTTCATGTGTTCAAAATATTGTTTGTGAATTTCAAAAACTATTAATGTTTGTAATTTTGTTTGTGTTTTTCCAAAAATATTGGAATAAAAAAATGTTCGCATTTTTTGGAAAATTATTCGGGATTTTTTTTCACGTTTCCAATAAAGTTCGCCCATTCATATTTTTCTTGAATGTTCAAAAAAGTCAAAAATTGTTTCTAATCTGACTCTATAGTATTTTCTTAAATATTCGCGCTGGCCATTGGTTAGTGGTGCCCGTTTGTTCTATGCTGGTTGACTATAAATGAAAGAAATTGTGGGCACGTGCCAATAAAACAGAATATGTTGTTTGACTTTAATTAGAGCGAAAATATGGGCACTTAAGCACTAAAATAATCAAAGAAATCAAAGAGAATAAACACTCAAAAAGAAGGGACATTCATGCCTGATTATGCTAATGAAACGGGATTTATGCGCTGCAATTAATAATCCACCCGATTACGCTGTCGTAGGATAGAGTGGTCGAAGCAACCGTGTCCCGAAGGTAGCCGCGCAACAACCAAATGAGGATGCAGGCACAACTCCGAGATGGAGGCAGGCCCGGAGGAAAAAAGGCATGAGTTGGGTGCTCGCCACACGCCGACCAACCCCACCACTATCAAGATTTCGCGTGTCAAACATGTCCAGCGAGAAGACCATAACTCCTTGCTCTGTCGTCTACCATTGTGAAGACCTTTTTTTGGATGACACATCAATTATCTTTTCCATTGCTTCTTGCAAAGAAAATATCTCTCCCGTAGCAACGCACGGGCATATGTGCTAGCATATCCTAAAAATAACAAGTTCGCGACTAGCCCAAAGAACAGCAAATATTTACTTCTTTCAAACTAACTTTATTAAATACTAGCTCGTGCGAAGAGCGGGCCACTTTACTAGTCCAACTTAAATAAGTGGCCATATGTGGCACGAAGTGTTTCTCAACCAAAAAAAAGTGGCATGAAGTGGGACACCCGCAGGTTGTCCCGCCTACAGGTGAGAAGGAGAGTTATCAGCAAAAGAAAAACCGAGCTAGACAGGTGAGAAGATATCTGCCTTTTGCGGCGAGTTCGAGCAAAGGGCCTGGTCGATGTTCTCGTCAAGACATGACGACATCGGTCGGTGCCTAGCTGAGAGTCCCTAACCCTAAGTTGTGGACTTGAGTTTTCAGGGAACTCGATAGAAAGCTAATCATAGTGCTACAAGCCTACAACTGCAGTGAAGACAGTCTTCACTTTTTATCCTAGATTTCACTCTTGGTTGTTAGAATACAACTTGTAATAGGATTAGGACTCCTATTCGGTTTGTAATAAGGCTAGGTCAGGTGCGGCTTGGTTCTTATATATATACCTCTTGTACCGGCACAATATTGTATTAATAATTATTCAATACAATTCTACATGGTATCAGACTTTCAATCCTAGGGTATGGCTAACCCGCCAGCCCCGGCACCGCTGTCGCCGCCCGGCTACTTCGAGCGGCGTGCTGCTTCTCCTCGCCCGCCTGCGTCGACGCCGCTACCACCACCTCCACCAACAGCACCTCCTCAACCATCTGGCTGGCGTCCATGTCCCAACTATCGGGGCAAAAATCCTAGGCCGCCGCAGTTTCGCACGGCGCCCGCTCCTGCTCCGCCCCCGGCTCCACCAACTGCACCACCACCGCCCCCGGCTTCATCGCCGCCCGGATGGCGCCCATCTCCTGATCCATGGACAAGGCTAGTCCAGGCGTGGCATGTGCCTTGGTCCACCACTAGTAGAAAACAGGGCTTTGGTTCGGGCCTGGCCAGCCCATTAGTCCCGGTTCTGCACGAACCGGGACCCATGGGGGGCATTCGTCCCGGTTCATGAGCCCAGGGGGACGGCCGGGGCCTCGTGGGCATTGGTCCCGGTTCGTCTGGACCCATTTGTCCCGGTTCTACGCACGAATCGGGACCAATGGTCCTCGCTCCTGGCCCACATACATTGGTCCCGGTTCGTGCCTAGAACCGGGACAGAAGAGGGAGCTTTAGTCCCGGTTCCAGCCACAAACCAGGACAAATGAGTTGCCTATATATACCCCATCGCTGCAGCAGAGCACTCCACAGTGCTCTGTTTTTTCTGGCCGGCGAGGGAAGGGCATTTGGGTGCTCTAGTTCACCTTCTATGCACATGAGGTGTTCGATGAAATGCCCGAGCCACACTAGTTAAGCTTTCTCCTCTCGAAGCTCGACCTTCGAGCTCCATTTTTCCCGAGATTTGTCTAGGTTTAGCGGTCCGTCGCGTCCCGTCCCCGTCTTCACCGCCGTCAATCACCCGCGCCGATCTCGTCGCCGGCACCACCGTGGTGAGCCTCTTGTTCTTATTTTCTTTCTGAAAGAAAAAATAATTCTTACTTCAGATAGATACTTGTCTAATTTTCTTACTTTTATTATTCCTTGTTATTATATAGTGCGATGGTTTTGGTATCCGCGCCCGTCGGCCCTCGTCCTGTCTATGATTCGGATGTGGTATATATTATCTTTTTTATAACTATTTGGTTCATTTATTTTTTATGACAATTATGCCGACCAACGTGACATAGATTTTATTTATCTAGGAGGTGGTTGAACCGGAAATTCCAACCGACCCTATTGTCGAGAGGTTAAATTTAGTTGAAGAAGAAAACAATTACTTGAAGGAAAAAATAAAAAAATTGAGGAGGAGAAGATGATATTGGAGTTGCATGTTGCGGATGTCGTCGATGATCACAAGATCAAGATGGATGCAATGCGGTTGAAGATTAGAAACATTAGAAAGTATGCCATTCATACCGAGGCTTGGTATCATTATGCCGTTGGATCAATTGTTACCTTGGTTGTGATTATGATCGCATTTGTTGTTGCACTGAAAGTTTTTACGTAGTTTCAATGTATGGTTTAACTAGATGCTCTGAGGAGCTATATGTTGTTCAATTTGAACTATGTATGTACTTTGGTTTAAATGTGATGATAAAATAATATTAATTTGGTCAATCTATCCATGTGACTCTGTAATGGTTTTTGACACACATAATTATGGCTTTGAATGGTGCATTTTGAACACACAAAAAGTCTGAAGTTCAAATAAGTTCAAAAAAATGAAATCCCTTTGTAACAGATGAGTTTCCGTATGAAACCCTAATACTTCGAAAGAGATTGTCCAGTTTGTACACGAAGTGCATCCAGTTTTTCCCATAACCCTCTCAACTTTTTAGCACATGCTATGTGGGTGAAATGATGATACCATGCCAACTTTCAACCTTTTCAGAGTTCGTTTGAAATGTTTTTCAATTTTAGGGTCTTATAGCTAAAAAAATCAGTAAATGCATGAAAAATAACAAATGAAGTCAGAAAGGGTTGAAAATTGATGATGTGGTTTTGAATGGTGCATTTTGAACACACAAAAAGTCTGGAGTTCAAATAAGTTCAAAAAATGAAATCCCTTTGTAACAGATGAGTTTCCGTATGAAACCCTGATACTTCGAAAGAGATTGTCCATTTTGTACACGAAGTGCATCCAGTTTTTCCCATAACCCTCTCAACTTTTTAGCACATGCTATGTGGGTGAAATGATGATACCATGCCAACCTTCAACCTTTTCAGAGTTCATTTGAAATGTTTTTCAATTTTAGGGTCTTATAGCTAAAAAATTAGTAAATGCATGAAAATAACAAATGAAGTCAGAAAGGGTTGAAAATTGATGATGTGGTTGATACGTCTCCAACGTATCTATAATTTATGAAGTATTCATGCTATTATATTATCCATCTTAGATGTTTTATATGCATCTATATGCTATTTTATATGATTTTTGGGACTAACCTATTAACCTAGAGCCCAGTGTCAGTTTATGTTTTTTTCTTGTTTTTGAGTTTTACAGAAAAGGAATACCAAACAGAGTCCAATTGACGTGCCGTTTTTTGTTGATTTTTTATGAACCAAAAGAAGCCCCTGGTGCAAAAGAGTTCGGCCAGAAGAGTCCCGGGCTATCCACGAGGGTGGGGGCGCGCCCACCCCATGGGCGTGGGCCCCTGCCTCGTGGACGACTCGGAGACCCCCCCTGACGTGAAACCAACGCCAAAAATTCCTATAAATACAGAAACCCCCAGAAAATAATCTAGATCGGAAGTTCCGCCATTGCAAGCCTCTGTAGCCACAAGAAATCAATATAGGCCCTCTCTGGCACCCTGCCGGAGAGGGCCATCATCACCGGAGGCCATGGAGGAGGATCCCGGAGGGGCCATGAAGGCCAAGGACCAGAGGGAGAACCTCTCCCCATCTAGGGGGAGGCCATGGAGGAGGAAGCACAAGGGGGAGAACCTCTCCTCCTCTCTCTTGGTGGCACCGGAGTGCCATCAGGAGGGGAATCATCACTGCGGTGATCGTCTTCAACAACATCACCATCCTCATCTCTTTTACGCGGTCCACTCTCCCGCACCCCGCTGTAATCCCTACTTGAACATGGTGCTTTATGCCACATATTATGATCCAATGATGTGTTGCCATCCTATGATGTTTTGAGTAGATATCCTTTGTCTTTGGGTTGATTGATGATATAGATTGGTATGAGTTGTATGTTTTATTTTGGTGCTGTCCTATTGTGCCCTCCGTGTCGCGAATGCGTGAGGGATTCCCGCTGTAGGGTGTTGCAATACGTTTATGATTCGCTTATAGTGGGTTGTTTGAGTGACAGAAGTATAAACCCGAGTAAGGGAGTTGTTGCGTATGGGATAAAGGGGACTTGATGCTTTAATGCTATCGTTGGGTTTTACCTTAATGATCTTTAGTAGTTGCGGATGCTTGCTAGAGTTCCAATCATAAGTGCATATGATCCAAGAAGAGAAAGTATGTTAGCTTATGCCTCTCCCTCATATGAAATTGCAATAGTGATTGTCGGTCTTGTTAACAATTGCCTAGGACAATTCCGCACACCGATCCACCATTATTCCACACTCGCTATTTATAATATTTAGTAATATATTCTAACTTTATGGTAACAACACCTAGTTTTATATTTTAGCTCTCCGATACCATGCAAAGTTATCCTCTTCATACCCACAACGTAGTTTTATTTCTCGTTTCTAGTTGGAAGCAAACATTCGGTGTACGTAGAGTCGTATCAGTGGCAGATAGGGCTTGAGAGAATATTGATCTTACCTGTAGCTCCTTGTGGGTTCGACACTCCATACTTATCACTTCCACCTTTGGAAATTGCTACGATGATTCCCTGCACTTGGGGATTATCAAGCTCTTTTCTGGCGCCGTTGCCCGGGAGCAATAGCGTGGGGTTGATATTCTCGTGTGTGCTTGTTTGCTTTCTTCACTAAGTAGATTTTGTTTTTCCTTTTTGTTTCTGTTTAGTTGTGGGTGAAACATACAAAAAAAATTAAAAGAATGAAAATACAAAAAATTTACTTTCCTCTCATGCCTAAAAAGATTTTCAAAAAGAGAAGTGATTGGAAAGTTATGCATTGAAGAAGTGAGGGTCGACCTTGAGGACTTGTGTTCATGCTCACGGAAACAATGTAGAATTTTTCATGGAAGTTTCTCTGTAAATAATTATCTCCTTGTATATATCCATTGTATTATAAAAATAATGTGCCAAGCTCTGGTTTTAGGATGATTAGATTGCTTGTTTACTATGTGCAGAACAAAAACAGAAACTTTGGCTGTAGCGCGTCATTTTAATTTTTTTACTGGAAAGTCAAATGGGTCTGAAACTTTTTGCACATTACTTCCGTACAAATTGTTAAAATTTTCAAATTTATTTCATAATTTTTGGAGTTACAGAAGTTTACTAAACTTCCAGATTACTACAGACTGTCCTGTTTTTGACAGATTCTGTTTTTCGCGTGTTGTTTGCTTATTTTGATGAATCTATGGCTAGTATCGGGGGGTATGAACCATAGAGAAGTTGGAATGCAGTAGGTTTAACACCAATATAAATAAATAATTAGTTCATTGCAGTACCTAAAGGTAGTGATTTGCTTTAGTATACTAACGGATCTCACAAAGTTTTTGTTAAGTTTTTGTGGATGAAGTGTTCGAAGAACGAGGAGTTACCGATGTGAGAAGAATAAAGAGAGGCAAGAGTTCAAGCTTGGGGATGCCCAAGGCACCCCAAGTAAATATTCCAAGGATACTCAAGCATCTAAGCTTGGGGATGCCCCGGTTGGCATCCCATCTTTCTTCTTCAACAATTATCGGTATACCTCGGTTTTTGTTTTGTTCACATGATTTGTGTCCTTTGTGTTTTTTTTTCTTTAAGAACCATGCTAGTATGAGATGTCCCTTCATAAATTTATAGAATACTTCATGTGCTTCACTTATATCTTTTAAGTATGATCTTATAGAATTGCTCTTTGTGCTTCATTAAATCCTTTGAGTATGGTTTTATAGAATGCTTCGTGTGCTTCACCTATACATTTTGAGCTTGGATATTGGTTAGTCTATCTTAATTGTAGAATGCTCCATGAACTTTACTTATATCTTTTGGAGTATGCATAATACGATCATCTAAAGTGGGTTTGGAAGAGTGTCAACTTTGGGAATTAGTGATCCCACTATTCCGAATGAGAAGAATTTTGCTTATGTGAAGAGTAGAAAATTTTCTATGCTTATAGATCATGAAAAGAATGCTTTATGTGATGGTTATATTGTTGAATTCATTCATGATGCTACTGAAAATTATTATGAGGGAGGAATATATGCTTGTAGGAGTAGCAATAATACCAAGTTTCCTCTCTATGTGCTTAAAGTTTTGAAGTTATACTTGTTTTGCCTTCCTATGCTAGTTGATTCTTGTTCCTATAAATTATGTGCTCGCAAAATCCCTAGGCATAGGAATTGGGTTATATTTAAATGATTTAGTCATATTCTTCATGATGCTCCCTTTCTGTCTCAATTCTTATCTTTTATGTGAGCATCATTGAAATCATCATGCCTAGCTAAAAGGCATTAAAGAAAAGCGCTTGTTGGGAGACAACCCAATATTTACCCTTACTGTTTTTGTGTGTTTACATGATTAATATACTGTAGTAATAATTTTTTATAGCTTTTGTTTTAATAAAGTGCCAAGTAAGACCTTTGGGAAGACTTGGGTGAAAGTTAATGTGATCTTGCTGTAAAAAACAGAAATGTTGCGCTCACGAGATTAGCTGCCATTTTCTATAGAAGAGTGCTTTTGAGTTGATTCTTTTTGCAGAAGATTAATAGACAAATTCCTCATGTCATACATTTTTGGAGTAGCAGAAGTATGGTTGCTGTTCAGATCATTACAGATTGTTCTGTTTCTGAGAGATTATGTTTTCATTGCATAGTTTGCTTGTTTTCTAGTTTCTATGGCTTATATTTTCAATATAAATTGTAGAAATGATATGGTATATTAGACATTGTGTGGGAACAATTATGAACCTTGTCTTTGACAGTACCAAAGTGAATGGTTTACTCTTTATCATACTAACCTATCTCACGAAGTTTCGTTAAGTTTTGTGTGATTGAAGTTTTCAAGCTTTGGGTGAGATATCGATATGAGGAGAATAAGGAGTGGAAAGACCCTAAGCTTGGGGATGCCCAAGGCACCCCAAGGTAATATTCAAGGAAGACTTAAGCACCTAATCTTGGGGATGCCCCGGAAAGCATCCCCTCGTTCGTCTTCAAAACTATCGGTATACCTTACTCGGAGCTATATTTTTATTCATCACCTCATATGAGTTTTGCTTGGAGCTTATTTTCAATTTTACTTGCTGTTTGAATAAAATCATTGGATCTGAAATCTTGAATGAAAAAGAATCCTCCCATGGCTAGTTAATTATTTGACTACTCAGTGTTCTTCACTTATATCTTTTTGGAGTAGTTTGTCATTTACTCACGTGCTTCACATATATGTTGGGGAACGTAGTAATTTCAAAAAAAATCCTACGCACACGCAAGATCTTGGTGATGCATAGAAACGAGAGGGGAGAGTGTGTCCACGTACCCTCGTAGACTGAAAGCGGAAGCGTTAGCACAATGCGGTTGATGTAGTCGTACGTCTTCACGATCCGACCGATCAAGTACCGAACCTACGGCACCTCCGAGTTCAGCACACGTTCAACTCGATGACGTCCCTCGAACTCCGATACAGCCGAGCTTTGAGAGAGAGTTCCGTCAGCACGATGGCGTGGTGACGATGATGATGTTCTACCGACGCAGGGCTTCGCCTAAGCACCGCTACGATATGACCGAGGTGGATTATGGTGGAGGGGGGCACCGCACACGGCTAAAAGATCAATGATCAATTGTTGTGTCTCTAGGGGGTGCCTCCCTCCCCATATATAAAGGAGTGGAGGAGGGGGAGGGGGCCGGCCACCCTTGGCGCACCCCATGAGGAGTCCTACTCCCACCGGGAGTAGGACTCCCACCCCTTCCTTGTTGGAGTAGGAGAGGAGAGGGAAGGAGAGAGAGGGGGAAAGGAAAGGGGGGCGCCGCCCCCCCCCCCCCCTCCTTGTCCAATTCGGACTTGGGGGGAGGGGCGTGCGGCTGCCCCTTGGCCGCCTCTCCTCTTCCACCACTTGGGCCCATGAGGCCCAATAACCTCCGGGGGGTTCCGGTAACCCACCCCCCGGTACTCCGGTATATATCCGATAACCCCCGGAACCATTCCGGTGTCCGAATATAGTCGTCCAATATATCAATCTTCATGTCTCGGACATTTCGAGACTCCTCGTTATGTCTGTGATCACATCTGGGACTCCGAACTGCCTTCGGTGCATCAAAACACATAAACTCATAATATAACCGTCATCGAACTTTAAGCGTGTGGACCCTACGGGTTCGAGAACTATGTAGACATGACCGAAACACGTCTCCGGTCAATAACCAATAGCGGAACCTGGATGCTCATATTGGCTCCCACATATTCTACGAAGATCTTTATCGGTCAAACCGCATAACAACATACGTTGTTCCCTTTGTCATCGGTATGTTACTTGCCCGAGAGTCGATCGTCGGAATCTCAATACCTAGTTCAATCTCGTTACCGGCAAGTCTCTTTACTCGTTCTGTAATACATCATCCCGCAACTAACTCATTAGTTGCAATGCTTGCAAGGCTTATAATGATGTGCATTACCGAGAGGGCCCAGAGATACCTCTCCGACAATCGGAGTGACAAATCCTAATCTCGAAATACGCCAACCCAACAAGTACCTTCGGAGACACCTGTAGAGCACCTTTATAATCACCCAGTTACGTTGTGACGTTTGGTAGCACACAAAGTGTTCCTCCGGTAAATGGGAGTTGCATAATCTCATAGTCATAGGAACATGTATAAGTCATGAAGAAAGCAATAGCAACATACTAAACGATCAAGTGCTAAGCTAACGGAATGGGTCAAGTCAATCACATCATTCTCCTAATGATGTGATCCCGTTAATCAAATGACAACTCATGTCTATGGTTAGGAAACATAACCATCTTCGATTAATGAGCTAGTCAAGTAGAGGCATACAAGTGACACTCTGTTTGTCTATGTATTCACACATGTATTATGTTTCCGATTAATACAATTCTAGCATGAATAATAAACATTTATCATGATATAAGGAAATAAATAATAACTTTATTATTGCCTCTAGGGCATATTTCCTTCAGTCTCCCACTTGCACTAGAGTCAATAATCTAGATTACATAGTAATGATTCTAACACCCATGGAGTCTTGGTGCTGACATGTTTTGCTCGTGGAAGAGGCTTAGTCAACAGGTCTGCAACATTCAGATCCGTATGTATCTTGCAAATCTCTATGTCTCCCACCTGGATTTGATCCCGGATGGAGTTGAAGCGTCTCTTGATGTGCTTAGTTCTCTTGTGAAATCTGGATTCCTTTGCCAAAGCAATTGCACCAGTATTGTCACAAAAGATTTTCATTGGACCCGATGCACTAGGTATGACACCTAGATCGAATATGAACTCCTTCATCCAGACTCCTTCATTTGCTGGTTCCGAAGCAGCTATATACTCCGCTTCACATGTAGATCCCGCTACGACACATTGTTTAGAACTGCACCACTGACTGCTCCACCGTTCAATATAAACACGTATCCGGTTTGTGATTTGGAATCGTCCGGATCAGTGTCAAAGCTTGCATCGACGTAACCATTTACGACGAGCTCTTTGTCACCTCCATAAAGGAGAAACATATCCTTAGTCCTTCTCAAGTATTTCAGGATGTTCTTGACCGCTGTCCAGTGATCCACTACTGGATTACTTTGGTACCTCCCTGCTAAACTAATAGCAAGGCACACATCAGGTCTGGTACACAGCATTGCATACATGATAGAGCCTATAGCTGAGGCATAGGGAACATCTTTCATTTTCTCTCTATCTTCTGCAGTGGTCGGGCATTGAGTCTTACTCAACTTCACACCTTGTAACACAGGCAAGAACCCTTTCTTTTCTTGATCCATTTTGAACTTCTTCAAAACTTTGTCAGGGTATGTGCTTTGTGAAAGTCCAATTAAGTGTCTCGATCTATCTCTATAGATCTTGATGCCCAATATATAAGCAGCTTCACCGAGGTCCTTCATAGAAAAACTCTTATTCAAATATCCTTTTATGCTATCCAGAAATTCTATATCATTTCCAATCAACAATATGTCATCCACATATAATATCAGAAATGCTACAGAGCTCCCACTCACTTTCTTGTAAATACAGGCTTCTCCAAAAGTCTGTATAAAACCATATGCTTTGATCACACTATCAAAACGTTTATTCCAACTCCGAGAGGCTTGCACCAGTCCATAAATGGATCATTGGAGCTTGCACACACTACAAAAAAAAGACACATCCGTGACATTTTGGGCCGAACGAAAAAAATTTCTGTCATACGTATGACACTATGACGATAATTGTGACAAAACCCGGTATCATCATAGATGTGGTGGGCTCCTACTTCTATGACAAAAAATCATGACAGAAAATGGGCTTTTTGTCCTGGGCGGGCCGGAGATGCAGTGGCATGACATTCTTTGGGCCGTCCATGACGGAAAAAACCGTGGTAGAAGTGAGGGTGAGGAAAATTTCGGGGAGTTTCCGGTTACGGTGGGAGGTCGGGGGCCGAGCGATGCGCGTTTCTCTCGTACACGTACGCGCGTGTGTGCGACGCGTTGGCTCTAACTGAACCCGAGCAAGGCGTTGGGCTCTAACTGAACCCGAGCGATTGCACTGCAGGCTACGCGTTACTGAACCCGAGCGATCGATCGATGGCTGTTAACTGAACCCGATCGAGCGATTCCTTCGCTACTGCTGCTAACTGAAGCCGATCGATGCTGCCTCTAGGATGAACAGTGAGCGTTGCGGGGGGCTTTTGGATGAACAGTGAGCGGTGGCCTTGCCTCTGGATGAACAGGACCCCGTGGTGTGGTGGAGGGCTGAATGAACAGTAGACGGTGGAGGGGTGCCCGTGGAGGGGTGGTTGAACAGGACCCCGTGGTGTGGAGGGCTGGATGAACAGTAGTCGGTGAAGGGGTGCCCGTGGAGGGGTGGTTGAACAGGACCCCGTGGTGTGGAGGGCTGGATGAACAGTAGACGGTGGAGGGGTGGTTAAACAGTAGCCGGTGGAGTCGCGCGCGGCGGAGGCTGGATGAACAGGAGCCCGTGGAGGCTGGAGGAGGTCGACGGTGGAGATGAACAGTATCCCGTGGAGTCCCGTTTGCGGTACGCCACACCCCTCCCAATGAATAGGACCCCCATTTCGACCGTAGGAGGTCCGTTTCGTCCGTTTTGCGGTACGCCACACCCCTCCCGATCAACAGGACCCCTGTTTCGACCGTAGGAGGTCCATTTCCTCCGTTTTGCGGTACGCCACACCCCTCCCGATCAACAGGACCCCCGTTTCGACCGTAGGAGGTCCGTTTCCTCCATTCTGCGGTACGCCAGGCCTCGTTTCCATCGCCTGTTCCATCCAAGCCCTCCCGATGAACACGACCACGCATTCCGTTCCGACCTAGCCGGTTGGCTCCCACGCGTTCCGTTGCCTCCCGATGAACACGACGCATTCCGTTAACTCCCCATGAACACGACGCATTCCGTTGCCTCCCCATGAACACGACGACGACGCTGTTTCTCCGTTCCGACCCAGCCATGTACACGAGCCCTGGCCATACGTATGCGCAAGTAGGCGTTCGAGACCCCGCCCGTATGTACACATACGTGGCCATATTTTCTTTCTTGCACCCTGGCCGCTGTACGTACGTGTACATGCTACGTGCGCGCCTCTACTACGACACGTACGCGCCTCTACTACGACACGTGCGCGCCTCTACATCCACCAGTATATATGTACGTACACGTTCGCGACCAGAATGACAATGCTACGTACGCTTCGACCAGGTGGGTCCCGACTGTCAGGCACTTCCTTGCCTGCGAAGATGTAGCTGGTGTCTCAGCAGTCATGGGGGCGAATCATTTTTTTTTTGCCCGGACGCACTTCCTTGCGTGCGAAGATGTAGCTGGTGGGTCCCAGCAGTCAGGGGGAAACGTTTTTTGCGCGAAATACAGTGGCCCGTTCGGTGGGTCCCAGCTGTCAGGTGGAGGAATCATTATTTTCCGCGTAATAAGGAGGCACTTCCTTGCTACGGCCGTGGACCCAGCTGTCAGCCTCTCCACGTACAGTCCACGTCCGATGGAAGTCGTTCCTTGACCACGTTGACCACGCCGCGCCGAGAGCACCAGGGCGGTGGACGACGGCGAGGCCTAGGAAGGGGACGACGGGGAGCCGGGGAAGACGCGGCAGTGGAAGCCCGCGCGGAGAGGAGTACGAGGGTTCACTAGTTCGGCTGCGGTGTGAGGCTGTCGTCGCCGCAGGGCCTGGCCAGCGGTGGGAATAGTAGGGGGCGGTGAGGCCTCCGCGACAGCACAGCCGGCCACGGGAGGCAGGAGCATGCGGCAGGACCGGCGCTGCTTTGGGCGGCTGGAGCAAGAAGACCAGAGGTTGAAGAAGCACTACGGCTGTTGGATGGACATCGTACGGTCACTGGAGTTAGAATCGTTCATATTGACTAAAGTTGACAAAGGCCCCCGTCCCAGTCAACTTAGTAGGCCCACAAGTCAGCCTCCCACCATGGTGGGTCCCAGCTAGCAGGGGGAGTATTCATTTTTTTGTGCGTAATAAGGAGGCACTTCCTTGCGTGCGAAGATATAGCTGGTGGGTCCGAGCTGTCAGCGGTGGTAATTTTTTTTCGCGAAATACAGAGGCCCTTTCGGTGGGTCCTTGATGTCAGGTGGAGGAATCATTATTTTGCGCGTAATAAGGAGGCATTTCCTTGCGTGCGGCCGTGGACCCAGTTGTCGGCCTCTCCACGTACAGTCCACTTCAGATGCATGTCGGTCGTTGACCATGTTGACCAGGCCGCGCCGAGAGCACCAGGGTGGTGGATGACGGCGAGGCCTAGGAAGGGAACGATACGGAGGCAGGGAAGACTTGGTAGTTGTTTCCCATGCGAAGGGGAGTACGACCGTATGCGGGTTTACTGGTTCGTCTGCCGTCGCCGGAGAATAACAGCATGTGTGGGTGAGTAGAGGGATGGCTAGGCCAGCGATGGGAGTACGATGGGGCGGTGAGGCCTGCGCGGCAGCAGAGCCGGCCGCGGGGAGGAGGGAGCAGGCAGTCCCGCCGGCGCTTGTTTGAGCGGCTGGAGCAGGAAGAGCAGAGATTGAAGAAGCACGACGGCCGTTGGATGGCCATCCAACAGTCACTGCTTGTGCGTCAACCTTTTTTTTTAGGAAAGCCTAAAATCTGTGGAAAACAGCATACAGCACATCTGCCATTATTTCTAATAATTTACAGCCCATTTGCTAATTATTAAGGTTTTTTTTGAGCCCATATTCTTTTTGTTAGCATTACAGCCCATATTGTGGCCACGGTTAAAAAATTATACGAAATTTTGCATATTTCGGTGCGGTCCGAACTGTTTTTAATCCCGAAATTTCAACTCACATTCAAACTGATTTTAAAATGAATGTATATCAATATAAATTCAACAAATTCTCCACGCATAAAAATTAATATAATTTAAAGTCTCGAAATGAAAAAAAATATTTGAAACTAATTGCCGGTTTGATGTGTTTTAAAAATGTACATCCCATTTCTCATTACTGATGGGCCATTTTCTCGGCCAGCCGAATGAAAGCTCTCCTCGTCTTGAAAGATTTGCAGCCCAACAGGCCTGACAAAGCGACTTACTTGGCAAATCACAAAAAAACTGGGTTGTGGCCGTGGACCCAGCTGGCAGCCTCTCCACGTACAGTACTCTTCCGATGGAAGTCGTTCCTTGACCACGTTGACCACGCCGTGCGGAGAGCACCACGGCGGTGGACGACGGCGAGGCCTAGGAAGGGGACGACGCGGAGCCGGGGAAGACGCGGCAGTGGAAGCCCGCGCAGAGAGGAGTACGAGGGTTCACTGGTTCGGCTGCGGTGTGAGGCTGCCGTCGCCACAGGGCCTGGCCAGCGGTGGGAATAATAGGGGGCGGTGAGGCCTCCGCGGCAGCACAGCTGGCCACGGGAGGCAGGAGCATGCGGCACGACCGGCGCTGCTTTGGGCGGCTGGAGCAAGAAGACCAGACGTTGAAGAAGCACTACGGCCGTTGGATGGACATCGTATGGTCACTGGAGCTAGAATCGTTCATATTGACTAAGTTGACAAAGCCCTCCGTCCCCGTCAACTTAGTAGGCCCACAAGTCAGCCTCCCACCATGGTGGGTCCCAGCTAGCAGGGGAAGTATTCATTTTTCTGTGCGTAATAAGGAGGCACTTCCGGTGGGTCCGAGCTGACAGCGGGGGGAACGTTTTTTTTGCGAAATACGGTGGTCCGTCCGGTGGGTCCCAGCAGTCAGGGGCACACGTTTTTTTCGCGAAATACGGTGGCCCGTCCGGTGGCTCCCAGCAGTCAGGGGGGAAACATTTCTTCCATGAAATACTGGTGGCCCGTCCGGTGGGTCCCTGCTATCAGGTGGAGGAATAATTATTTTGCGCATAATAAGGAGGCACTTCCTTGCGGCTGCCGTGGACCCAGCTGTCAGCCTCTCCACGTACAGTACTCTTCCGATGGAAGTCGGTCGTTGACCACATTGACCACGCCACGCCGAGAGAACCACGGCGGTGGACGACGGCGAGGCCTAGGAAGGGGACGACGCGGAGCCGGGGAAGACGCGGCAGTGGATGCCCACGCGGAGAGGAGTACGAGGGTTCACTGGTTCGGCTGCAGTGTGAGGCTGCCGTTGCCGCAGAATAACAGGGGGAGTGGGTGAGTGGAGGGATGGCCTGGCCAGCGGTGGGAGTAGTATGGGGACGGTGAGGCCTCCGCGGCAGCACAGCCGGCCACGGGAGGCAGGAGCATGCGGCACGACCGGCGCTGCTTTGGGCGGCTGGGGCAAGAAGACCAGAGGTTGAAGAAGCACTACAGGCGTTGGATGGACATCGTTGACCACGCCGCGCCGAGAGCACCAGGGCGTTGGATGACGGCGAGGCCTACAAAGGGAACGACACGGAGCCGGGGAAGACACGGCAGTGGCTGCCCACACGGTGGAGAGTACAAGGGTTGACTGGTTTGGCTGCCGTCACCGGAAAATAACAGGAGGTGTGGGTGAGTAGAGGGATAGACATGCCAGGGATGCGAGTATGATGGGGCCGTGAGGCCTGCCCGGCAGCACTGCCGGCCACGGGAGGCGGGAGCAGGCGGTTCCGACGGCGCTGGTTTGGGCGGCTGGGGTAGGAAGATCAGAGACTGAAGAAGCACGATTGTCGTTAGATTGACATCTAACGGTCTGACGCTGGTAGAGTCGATTGTTGACTAAGTTTCTTTTTTGAGAAACCTTGTGTACGCATGCACTTAGTAGGCCCACAAGTCAGCCTCCAAATCTGTGGCAGACAACATAAAGCCCATTTGCTATTTTTTATAATTTGCAGCCCATTTGCTAATTCTTAAGTAATTTATTACATCCCATTTTGTGCCCAGGACCACAGTCAAAAAGTTCAACTTTATTTTGCATATTTCGGTGGAGTCCGAACTGTTGTAATCCCGAAATGATAAACATTTTTTAAGAACTTATTGATTTGCCAAAAAAAATCATTTTGTTTTTGTAAGCAAATAAGACGTGGGACAATTGAGTTGGTTTAAGGGAAAACCAGTGGTAAAAAAATCAGCGCTGGGTGGGAAAAAACAACAAAAATAAGGATGTAAATATGAAAAGGGAATTTTATGTGTTTTCAATATAATGATACGTGTATATGAACTAGTAAAACTATAGGTAGAGATTAGAAAACGGATGTAGGGCATGCATTTCAAGAGGAAAATAGAACTAGGTTGTGTGTTTGATTCAGTAAAAAAACTGCCTGCGGATGTTGTAAGACAAAATATAACTAACGCTGGTGGGCCAGAGGCCAGTAGATACCTGCTGGATCTTTGTGCCCCGTTGTCGTCATGGGCTGGGCCTGTTAAAAACAAAACCAACCCTGGGCAGTCTACAGCCCAGTTGAAACTTGCTCGACCTGAAAAAACAATATACGTGCTCAATAAATGAGAGAATTCTGCAAGTACAGACTGATAACTGGGATGCAGCACAGATATTGTTTTTTTATCGTGATAATAAGTGCATGCACTTGTTTCGAAAAAATTGGACAAGTGGGAATTCGAACGGCGGGTGCTTATGCTACCCATCAAATAAAAATCAAGTGCCTGAAAATTCGTTTCGAAACAAGTGATTCAGCTTTATATCCACGTCGACCCTCGGCATGATGGTTGGAAGCAAATGCAAGTTCATACCAAAAGATCGTTAACAACAATACCAACTTGCGGACGACAAGGTAGTACAACTACCAATACCAAACTAACTTATAATCTCTTTACTCCTAGCCCTAGTGTTCGTCTGGTAGAAAATCTTGCAGAGGACCAGCTCCCGCTCCTTCTCTTGCTCCAGGTCCCCGAGGTGGTACTGGTGCATCACCCAGTTGGTCCTCTGCTGGTCGAAGTTCTTGTTGGTGTGCAGCACCAGAACCTTTTTTGCTGCTCGTCTTGCCGGCCGTTGACCATCACCGGCAAGGTATTGCCGATCTTGTGCCACATCGCGTGCATGCCGCACTCCGACTGTATCTTGCGACGCGTCCACATGCCCCTTTTGAACGCCCTGGAATTGCGCTGGAAGAAATGCTTCCTTAGGCCACTCAGTGTGATACCTGCAGTATTGTGGAATACATGTTTTAGTGTACCTAGTTGGCATTTTCATAACATCTTTGGCATGTTGCAGTCACTTGTTTCACTTTTTATTAACTGTTAAATTGTAATTGCTTCACCAGGTCTGCGTCTAAAAAGAAAAATAGAGCTATAAACAAAGGAATATGTTTGTGCAAGTAGACGGTCGATCGGTGTCTTACCTGGAAGTTTCTCAGGTTGGGTGTAGCATATGCCGTGCTCGCTGTCGATGGTTGGTATGAACAAATCGATGAGAGACTGAAATCTCGCGCTGTCAGCACTCACTTTGGCCTCAAGGTGCTCGATCAGCTCCTAGTCCATGGGATCGAACTTGACGCCAGCCGGCAGCACCGGCCAATCCTTCTTCGACTTGCATCGGTAATTCCAGTTATATGGTACTCAATGTATGATCAATCGACTGTTTTAAGTGAATGATGAAAGATTTCGACAGATAAGTGGTACTCCAAATCTGAAGTCCAGAATACCCGAACACGCCGCCGGGATTCTTGTGTCACCTCACGCGCAGCGTGTTGTCACGTCAATTCAATGTGTGGACATGATGAATAATTTGACCGACGTATACTAGTACTTCTACTGTACTACTTACTAGTCGTATTTAGTGTCAAAATTTATACATAGGTTTAACTAACAAGTACGCACTTGAAGCCTAACTGATATATATATATGGCTTCTGCACAGCATCTCCATCATCATTATCAGTACATCCTACGCAGGTGAGTTAGGATGCACTTGATCCCAGGAAGGTATCTATCCTTCAAACCAGAGGAGTGCTTCAAACTAACAACAGTACATAATATCCAACAAAAGAGGGTCGTGCTACAGCAGCAGAGTACATGGCTCAGTCTAGATATCAGTACGAATCAAGTTGTGCATATTTGCTGTTGGCATGAACCACATCGCCGCATGTCGGGTTTGCAAAAGCCATCCATCGCATGGAAGCTTGATGCCTTTCACACACTGAAGATTATCTAGCAACAAGTTGTGTCGACGAATCTCTGGATATGGTGATTCATGAAACCCATGGTATGATGTGTAAACACAGCCCCCCCTCGCGAATGGAAGTTGCATAGCACAGTAATCATCACCGGTGATATGATCGATGATTGGTTGGATGATCGGATAATTGAGCCCGAGGAACAAGGAGTGGTTGCCGAGGCTGTAAACCCGCCTCCAGTTGAATACGCCTGGCCCAACGAAGCTGGGATCTTTCTCGAACACGAAGCAGCCATAGCCATCAATGTCACGAACGCCCCACGCATTGTACTGCATGTGGTTTGATGTAATGGTTTGGTCAATTTGGTACGTGCGAATGAGCATCAAATGACCGCCGTCAGCTGAACGAGCGATAAACCACCACCCATCGGCTGGTATGATTCCAGGTCCTGGAATCATGAAGGCCAGCGCATTTGCGTCTGTTGCAACAATTCAAATTGGAGACCAAAAGGACAAAAGTAAACAATCATGTTCAGAGTATGTGTGGAATTAAGATTATTATAACAGTGACACATATCATAGATAGAGAATTGCAATGCCGTGGTCATAATCATACCCCAAGTTAAAAAAATAAGCCAATGGCTTTCATATTCTAGTCATATGTCATGGTTCAAACATCATGTAACAATGAGAGGAAAACAGCTATGACAGCGCCTACTCATATTCTACCATAGCACTTACTACTACTGTTCTCATATCAACTCTAAGCAATAACATGCGTTGTTATAAAAATCTTGTAAACAAGAGTAACATATAGCAATCATGATGTTATGCTCATAATATGTATTCTAACAATCATTAGATGCCAATTGTTCTCATATCAACTCTAACAATAACATGTGTGGTCATAAAAATCTAGGAAATGAGAGGAATATATAGCAATGATGTGGTTATAGACATGCTATGCATTCTAAATTTGTAACAAATGAACAGGCAGTCGTATTCATAAGGTAAAGATAAGATGAGATGAGATAGAACAATTACACGAAGATAGATTCCACCAGTATAGGCAGCCAATCTGTGCGTCGACCGCGTAAATGATGCCATCGTGCACTATAGCATCAGACAGAAATGTTGCCTCAACAGGATTGATGATGAGCCATAACCATGTATGGCGACCGGATTCCAGATAGACTAATACCATGTTGAACAAGGCAATGAGCTTGTAATCCATGTAGTCTTCTGATGGTGTGGGCACTTCGCAGATTACAACTTTCTGCAAATAGAGGTCGAGCCAAAAGCTTGACGCGTCTCGTGCGTAGTAGGCAGGAGTGTCCGGTGGGCCGCGAGGCTCAATGGCGGCGGTATCCAACGATGGAAGGGTGATCTCTCGCTGGGTGTAGATATCCACGAGACGCCACGGACTACCCGTGTGCTTGATGAGGACGATCCAGTTGGCCTTCATGCCCGCCCAGTAGTGGTCGCGCATGAAGGACAGGTGGACAGGTAGTGGTAGCATGTCGAGGGGAACCACGGCAACCTCCGTAGGATCGTCAAGTCGGTGTCTGGGTCACCTGCGAGGATCGGGCATCAACAAGCAGGGTGTCTTGAAAAGAGCCGGCCGGTTGCAGACGAGTAGACAGTGCAAAGACACCGAGCATGCGGCCAGACGGACGGTGCTGAGTAGGTCCATACGACTACAGATCTGCTCCAAGAGAACATCAGGGAGGGAATTCCAATCGCGGCTCTGTGTGTCAGTCGGTTCTGCCATTGGGGTTTTCGGTGCCTGCGAGCCAGCGGGGAAGTGGATTCGGGCGGGCGAGCGAAGAAGCTTCTCCTCGTGTGGCCGAGCAGTGAGCGGGGGGATATGGTACACGCGAGCTACCAAGGAAGATGGCGCGGGCGGGCGAGCAGTGAGCGGGGGTAAATGGTGTGCGGCCGATGATGGGGAAGAGAGGAGGAAGAAGAAGAGAGGAGGAAGAAGAGTGGAAGACGGGGAAGAAAGTGCATTCAATCTCAATTCTACTAGTACTACTACCAGGATATACCGTCCTTCCGAGTGTAAATAGTTACACCGATGACATGTGGGTCTACCACAACAGGGCCCATATGTCAGTTAATGGAGGACAGAGGTGCGTAGGCGTATTTGCAGAAGCGTGCTCTACTGGGAAACATGATGGCAGTACTGGGTAAGGCTGATTTAGTAACACCAACACGCTGGTTCAGCTTATTAATTACGTGTCCCATCTGCTGCAGCGTGTATTGTCACTTCACTGCGAAGACTAGTTGAATTGTTCTCTCTGACCGAGATGGGGAATAATGGATCGCGAGGACTTCCTTTCTATAGTATCCCTATGCCTCTACGCTCACTTCACTCATTTTGCTCCGTACCTAGTCACTTGTTGAAATCTGTAGAAAGACAAATACTCCGTATTTGGGAACAGAGGGAGGCTTTTACTCCGTACTATTTGGGAACAGAGGGAGTATCACCATATGGAGGGAACAGAGGAAGCTTGAAATATGAACATGTCAATGGGAGGGAGTAAGCCACATGCATGCATGCATGCATGCATGCATGCAACATGCAACACTCACACGTACACATGGACGCACGCAACACTCACGCACCCATGCGGCACATAGTACACGACGCAACACACACGCTCACGCTCAAGTGCTCAACCTACTCCCTACGTCCGTGAAAGACTGTACATTTAGAGATTTACACATTGACCAAGGCATAATTAACGCCCAAAAGTAGCAGACTTATGTGTGCATGCGACCATTGAGATAAGAAGATTAAATGAAGGCCGTTGCATGCTGTAATTAAGGATAGACATGTAGCCTATACCTACAACACAAGTTGGTGCATTAGTCAATCAATATCGATTTAGATTAAAGGCTAAATGCATTGGAAGTGTAGATGTACATCATGTACTACACTCTTTGTTTTATAGCCAATGTACACTCTTTGTTGGAAGACCGAGGGAGGACACGTGCATGCACTCACATACACAGCCAGGGCGGTTCGCGCGCAAGGGTTGGACTCGTGTCGCGCCTGCGTAAAGTTTTGTTTAACTGATTTCTTTGCACTGCCAACTGACAGGTGGGACCCAGAAACCAGGTGACAATTTAACCAGTCAACAAAGTGCCACGTCAACTATGTGGCCGGTCAGTAGGGTGCAATACGGTGCTCTACGATGAGCTAGTGATCGTATAATCGCCGCAAAACTATATGTACTGACCGTAAAGAGTGTATTGTTACATACGTTGACCGCCAGTGTATTTTTCTCATTTCAAATTAAGCCATATTAATCGGAAAGGACGCGGTATGGACTACTACTACTAGTACTAGTACTGCTTTGATGTGTCCCGTCAACTCGCCGAACGAGGAGAAGCTTGCTTACTACGCCTCTCCCTCGCCCACGCGCCCAGTGTTTCGCAGGACGAGGAGAGGGTTTTGACTACAGCGCCCTCTCCCTCTCCCTCTCCCTCTCCCTCGCCCTCGCCCTCGCCCTCGCGGTGGACGTGCAGCAGTTCAATCGGTGTCAGATTGCCAGAAGCATATTGTACTGTAGTATCATCATTGTTGGACCTTCCGAAGAGGCAAAGAGCCAAGTGCAAGGTTCACACGAGTACGAACTGTTGAACCTCCCGAAGAGGCAAAGAGCCAAGCGCAAGGTTTTATAGGAGTTGTCGTCCTAGTAGGAGTGTACTACAACTATAGCGAACGATGCTACTGTATGATGCCGCCACGTCACGTATATCCAAAGTTGTGCCACCTTTTTTCTCAAAGAGCGTGTTGGAGCCCGTGCAACAACCACACAAGTTGCACGTACACATAACACATTTACTAGTAATAAATTCTAAAGGACAAATGCCAGTATGCCACACAAGTTCATCTCCAATTCATGTGATAAATTTGTGCACGACTAGTCTACATATATTCACAGCGCTACCGTTCACAATTACCGTACTCCACTTACACGTTATAGATGGGCTACATGTCCTCCTCCAGGTTCCAGTCCCAGGTGTTCTTCATGGATGGCACGATCCATAGCGGTGGGCAAGGGGAATCATTGTCGCAGCTTTCTAGTCCGGTTCCACACGATGGAGACTCATCCAAGCTGAAGCGGCATAAATCAGGGATAGCGTGTCGCAGCATGACGTTCATCCGGCGGTGCGCACTGAAGACACAACCATGCTTCATGAACGACAAGCCTTCCGTGTCGTGCATGGAAGGTGGCATCCACTTCACAATGGGGTAGATGTCCCCGATGAAAAGCGAGTACTCTCCAAGAGTGTTCCTCGGCACCCACGTAGCATCACGGGGGTCGAACTCGGCGCCGTTCATCTGGTACACGCGACATCCCAGATCTGGACACATGGTGACGTACATAGTCAAGGTCCATGCATAATAATGTTGTGCTCAAATATGGCGGTCAGTAATACTGTGCAGCAAATAGTACTACTCCGGTATAGAGGAAGTAAAATAACCGGCTTATTATATATAGCCACTCGTGGCTACATGGATGAGATAGTAAGACATGGAAAAACAAAAATGGTGGCAGCTAGTGGGTTCAAGTCTTCAAGGGCCTAGCTAGCTATACGCGTCCTCCAAGGTAAAAAGTACTCCTACTAGTACTACAAAGTATACTACTAGTACAACAATGAAAGAGAAGGCGAGAGGGTTAAAAAATGGAATACCTGGGTAGATGGTGACGGTCCGATCGTGGTAGATTGTGTGACCATGTTGCAGATCAGTGGTACCATGGGTAACGACTGCTAAGATAGTTGATCCCAATATGCCAAAGTCAGCTACAAGGTTCCAGGTTAGACCGAATCGCGGATGCAAATGCACATCCAGGATCGGCGATCTTATTTTGATCGGGGGGTGACTGGTCCCTGCAAAATAATGGAGTACCGTTAGGGATGCAAATGATGGTTTGTGCATTCCGTTTGTAATCTCCCGTACCGTAGGATGGCAACCAGATGAAACAAGTCCCCTGGCTTGTCACCGTGAAGATGCGGCCTAGATGGCGCACGACGTCTTCAACGTGTAGGGGTACAAATCTGCCGCCGCCAACATGCGCCAGCCTCTGCCGTTACTGCCTCTTGCATTGATGGCAATCCTTATGTCGAACACCGCGATGAGATAGTAATCGTCGTAGCCGCGTCACTTTGTCGGCGGGTCCGCAATTTCTATCTTCTTCAATCTCATGTAGGCATCATCATACGTATTCAAGCCCAGCCAGTCCGGAAGGCCGATCCCAATGGTGGAGAAGGGGTCTACCGGAACGGCCGCACTGCTGTGGATGTTGTGCAAAATGATGGTGGTAACCGGCCGGAGGTATGCAAGCCAATCTTCGTTGGCACCGACCCAGACCTATATATGAGACGGTGGGCGGCGGAGAAATTACGGGATGGAAATGGAATAACTACGTACTACATGATCAAACTCCATTACTGACCTGCTCATCGGACAAAATCCGACTACCTCTCAACGTCGGCAACTCTAGCGGAGTCAACGTGCAACCATGGCCAGGGAGCGGTGGACTGTTCGAAGGATTGTCCCATAAAAGAACCTTCTCCTCGAGGACGCATGGAAGACCAACAAGCATGGCCTTTTCCCAAGCCTGTTTAAGCAGCGTCTTGAAAAAGTTGGTGCAGGAAGCACCGAGTCTTGCGGCGGTGAGGACGTCGGAGCGGCGTGCGATTTCTCCCAGAGGATCGTCGTCCAAGGTCTCCCAGCCCCGACGAGGAGGAGAACCGCCTGGCGAATCCATGGGTGCAGCGACGAACTGCCTTCTCTTCGGGGGGAGGGGAACTGGCGAGGAGGAGATAAGAGCGTAGTAACCGTAGGGCCTCGTCCCTTCCAACTGTAGATCGTTCCTCAGCGAAGGGGTGAGGCTATTATTTACTACTAGTACTAGCATTATGGAACGTTATGGGGTTGCATTATACTGTAAATAATAGCACTAGTAAGAAATTTTTGGCACTAGGTAGTAGTTTTTGGCGTGGATTAAGAAATTTTGGGTATGTTTTTGCCATTTCTTGTACACGCCAACTAGTGTCAAAAAACGTCTTACATTATGTGACGGAGGAGTACGTACTCGTACTGTAGCAGTACTAGTACTACTTTTCTCAACTATTAGTGCGATGTACTGTACTTCTAGTCTAGTCTAGTATAGTGCACCAGTTTTGAACTCTTGAATCTCAGGGCCAAGGAGCTACAGTTGGAAGTGGAGGGTACTACTGTTCTCTAGAACCATCGCTGTACTATCAATGCAGGGGAAGTACACCTGCGGAGTGGCCTAGTGGGTACTCTCGGTGCTCTATTCAGCCGCTCCTCTCACGTAGCTGGCCTACTCAGCTGCTCCTCTCACGCACACACTAGCAGCATGTTTATCAGCGACGGTTACTGCGGGGGCAGAACATTTGAGTTATTTGATACAACAAGACTAGGCTTTTCGCTTCCATTTGTGGAGGTGTAATGGATCTCGTCGAACTTTGTTAGTAGTTCCTTCTTTATGAATGAGATGAAGCAAAGCTTTTGCCTCCGTTTCAAAAAAACACGTCAAGAGGAATTTCTTTTATAGTAGAGCCGATAATGGAGTGAAGTCCATGCGTGCAACGCCACAAGCTACAGAGTAGTAGTAGAGCACTTTACGTACAGAGCCATATTGCACAGTTCGCAATGCCCTGCCAGGCTTTTCCGGCTCCTCGGGCTTAATTGGGAGGCGCTAGTTTAAATATGCTACTAGCTGGAAGCTGCAAGCGAGGTGTGGCTAGGGCGAGCACGCGAGCCACGGGATGCTGGGAAGGAAACCCCGTTCACGTGGCTAGGCTGTCCTGTGCACCCAGATTGTGGGGCCGCACGTCCGTTTGACTTCAAAACTCAAACTACCCGTGTAAAATATTGGCTCGCAGCGAAGTGTAGTAGTACTATTTTTTTTTAAAGGTTGCCGTGCGTTGGGCCGGGATCGAACCCACAAAACGAGGTATACACTCCCGCGACCACTAGTAGTACTCGTTGGAGTACAACGCAACCTAGAATCGTCTTTTGTCGCTAGTAGTACGTGCATTGTTCCTTACAAGAAACCCCTAATGGTTAATAGTATAGCCAGCTGCTGGCTATAAGCCAGTGCCATGTCATCTACAGCCCATCTTATAGCCAACATGTACAATAATAGATCAAAAAAGTGTACTACCTTTTTATTATGTGGCCCACTTCTGATTCTCACAAAGTGCCTAGGAGCACGTGCTAGAGCTGGCTCTTCACGAAGAGCCCGCTTACCTTCTCTCTCCTCTTCTCTTTCCTCCAACTAAGCAGAAATATACTAGTTTATTTCTTATAGCCCGCTGACTCAGCTCTATTGTACTTGCTCTAATAATGCAAGAAACCACTAAAATGCCAAGAAACTACTACCACTTGCATACGTGGCAGACTTAAGATAAGACTACCTTATCAACCATTGTACATGCTCTTACCAATTAAAATCCTCGAGTGACCTCCTACCTCCGGCCCGTCCACCTAGTCATCCTCGGCCATGGGACGCAGCTACCGCCGCCGGCAGAAGGCGAGGTCAAAACCGCCGGCGGTGCAGAGCCCATGTTGCGGCAGCCCGGATGCCAGCTCCGTCCGGCGCTCGCGGCCGCTAGCTAGCCAAGATAGCTCCGTCCAGCTGCTTGTCTGCAAGGTTTGCTAGCTAGATTGGCACGGCAGCGCGGCGGCTTGCTCGCGCACGCCGCGCTAAGGCCAGCCATCTGGCTCGAGCGAAGGCCAGCGCGGCGGCTTGCTCGCTCGTGAGTCACGCTCGGGCCAGCCTGCCAACCCGTGCGGAGGCCAGCGCGGCGTCCGGCCCGTCCGGTGGAGCGGCGGCCAACTCGCTCATCACCGGCGCCACCGACGAACACGCATCAGTACTGTTTGAAGTAATGTTCAGGAAAAATAATGATTTGAGGGGGAATAACAGGATAGAAGGTCAGATGTGGGTCCCTCGTGTCAACGGTCAAACAAAATGTGTTGGTTTAAGCTGCCTCTCAGCACGGACATGTGGGCCAACCCTGTCATAAATGGGTTTAAACGATCCTAATCGGTACGAGTACTAGGTAGTTTTTGGCGTGGATTAAGAAATTTTGGGTATGTTTTTGCTATTTTTTGTACAATAGATTCTTCCTAGGGCTGGTTGAAAGTGGTAGTTTTTTGTTAAATACTCTACATATTGTAAGTAGGAGTGAAAGTTAAGCTTTGGAAGCCAATAAGCAAGGCTAGTTACAGAGTGCATATGTGTACATGATTGAAAGTAAATATTAACCATGAGTGACTAATATCTTGATGGAAAACTCGAAACTATGGAATACTAGGAAAAAATGCATGGTTGGAAATACTAGCAATGTTCATGTCCGTTGCAACGAATCATAATTAGAATAATACTTATTCACAAACTTGGTACAAAACACTCTAATTTTGATATACATATGTCACTAGAGATATATTATGTTTCAATTAGAATATATTCCTTGGGCTGTTTTGGTGAGGTCAGGGAGGGATGTGGTTGGTTTTAAGATACTAATTATGGGTTTTTCTACAAATTGGTAGACAAGTGGGATGTTGGTGAGAAAAGGCAACAACTTACCTCACAATCGTTAGATGTAGATCTAATGGTCAGAAACGATGGATGGTAGACACACCAGCATCACCAACCTAGTCTTGTGTAGGAGTACTAGCAAGATCCGTGCATTGCACGAAACATCAAGATGCATTTTTTTATAAAACACTTGTTGTGATTGACCCTTGCGGGAGTAATCCCATGTGTAAAAACTAATGATATCTCGAGAAATATGAGATAAGGTGAAGAGGAGTGGGGTGTGGTGGTGGTTGGTGGTCGGACTGAGCGGAGGCATGGGGATTGACGACGCCGGCAGCGGCCACCAGGCCAGTTTGTTCCAGAGGCTTCCTTTCTTAATTGCTCAACAATGAGGTTTGTTGGAGATAAGGATGAACGAGGGAAGGCCTTGTCTGCAAATGTGGAGAGGGGTGCGGGTATCTTTTAGTTTAATTTCCATCCGTCAGATATAGATCGGACGGTCTATATTGCAAGATGGCACACGTACCATCATCACCAACTCGGTTTTTTATAAGAGAAGAAATATAAGTATGGAGATACAAACGTATTATCGATACTTGCTTCCGTAAACTAGCATCTACATTCTATTCAACGCCTCGGCATGTGGGGCCTTAGCACAATGACTTCTCGACTGTGTAAAACAAAGATTTTCCCGTCGCCGACAAGGAGGGGGTGACAGCGGCGTGCTTTTTGGCTTGCTCTTGTTGAGCGTGTTTGCGAGAGAGAGAGAGAGACAGTGTGCGTGTGTGATATGTTAGAGACTGAGGCAATGATAACAGATTCTTTGCTAGGTGGTCTAAGCACGTGTAGATTTATTCTTTTTCACGTCTCGTGTTCGCCGTACTGCCACGACTGTTGATGAATAGACGATAAGTTATTCACGGGGAAACCCTTGTTGAGCGTGTTTGCGAGAGAGAGAGAGTGTGCGTGTGTGATATGTTAGAGACTGAGGCAATGATAACAGATTCTTTGTGTCTATGTGTGTGGAGGATAGAGAGAGACATGTACATGGGGCTTTGTGTTGTGTAACGTGGAGACACATATACATAATTATAGAGTGAGTGTGTGAGATACACATGTGGACATGAGGAGAGATGAGGATCCAAATAAATGGGTGTTTGTGCATGTTTGTGTGTGTTTGTGCACGCATTTGTGTGTGAGAGGGAGAGAGTGTATGTGGAGTAGAGAGACCACTGATGATGTAAACCTAGTATAAGGGAAGGGGGAATGGTGTGACATGTGTAGTAGCGAGATAGCATGGGTGCGGGCAGGGGGAGCAGACTATTTGGAAGAGACATCGAGTGTGTGTGTGTGGGAGAGGGGTGTGAGAGCGAGAGAAAGAGAGAGCTAGCGACGGAGAGAGAGAGAGAGAGAGAGAGAGAGAGAGAGAGAGAGAGAGAGAGAGAGAGGAAGAGAGGGGGCGAGAGGGGTCGTTTGTGTCCATAAATGGCGTATAGATAGGGAGACAATGTTGATGTTATCCGAAATAGGCCTATGAACGGTGACGCAAGGGAAGCGAGTCATCGTGTGTGTGATAGGGACTTCATGAGAGATCTAGAATAGATGGTGTAGAGAACAATGTGCGAAATCGAGAACGATTATACATTAGGGAGCTATGCAAAGAGTCACGACATATATGTATACAGGGAAGGAGCTGGGGCGGGTTCGCATGTGGGAGAGATAGAAAGAGGAGAGTGGTGCACAAGGAGACAAAGTGTGCTTGTTTGCAGTGGGGGTGGTGTGTGAGGTGAGTGCGCGAGAACCACATGACTAGGGAGATAGACGTTTGGGGGCGACGTTTTGTGTGTATGGGAAATATACACTCTACATAGTGTGTGTGCTTGGGTAAGAGAGATAGCGGGAGACCTAGAGAGTGAGGGAAGAGATGTGTGCATGCCCGAGAGACAAAGTGATAGAGACCTATGTTGGGGTCCGGACTTTACAAGAGAGAGGGGTGTTAATGTGCTCGTGTGTTGGTGTTTGGGGGAGAGAACGACTTCTCTATGTGTGTGTGTGTGGTGGTGGTGGGGGGGTTGACTTCAGATAAAGAGTGAGGTGTCTATATTTGAGGGACTTTAGCGTAATTGATATATTGTGCACTCATGGTTGATCAATTTGTTTCACAGTTTGTACTATGAGATAACGATACTTTTGAACATGCGTGATATACCTTGATGTACCAGAATTACAAACCTAAGATTGGAATTTTGGAATTCGACTCCATCATTAGCTTTTGTAATTCGTTTAAACGGAGGTACATTTTTTAAGCCGGGATTTCGTGATTTCAAATTCATATATCAAACCTAGAGATATACACATACGGGCATGTTCAAACTTTATAATCATCCACTTTATTCATACACATACACATTTTTGCTTTTGTCATCATATTTAGGATAAACACATTTGGAATTTCATTTGAATTGGACCGTATGATGGTATTTGCTTGTAGTAGCTCAATGATCCATATTTGAATTGAATGGACAATCTAAGTTTCGAGTTGGAGACATTGATTTTCAAAACTTGCACATTTTTTTGCGTGCAAAACAAACAAATTGTCGGCCATGATATCATAGTAGGCCATACAAGAGCAGAATACTTATAATTTTAGGCGCCAAAAGCTTTCAAACTTCCCGCTCACATCGAAATATCACGCGCCCAAAAGTTTAGCCCTGCGATATTCCTGTTTTACCCCTGCCACATGAACGGAAAAGGGCTGCTTTGGTAACTCCATTATTTTCCCCTCTTTGCCCCCAACATTCTTCCCCAGAGCCCCTCCCCTTCCCCTCCCCGACCCCCCCAACCACGGCAAGCCGCCGAATCTAGTCCTCCGCCGCAGTGGTGGACCTCACACCCCGCCGGATCTACCTTCCGCACCTTGGAACCCCCAACTGCCAACTCACCACTTCACCGGAGCCGCTTCAGCGACTGGCTTGTCCACCGCTCCAGATCTCCTTGACCGCCATCATGGTCCACCGCACCAGATCTGCTTAATCGGCGCCCTCGTCCACCACAGCGTAGGCCCTTCACTGACTCCCTCGTCCGCCCCTTCGCTGGCCCTTCATACAAGCCCTCGTCCACCGCAACAGATCTGCCTCACCGAAAGCACTGTACAACGCGCCCGCCGAAGCCTTCGTCCACTGCACCGGACCCGCTCCATGGACGCCATATTCAACTCCACCGGCCCTGCTTTACCGACGATGCAGCCTCATCAGGTTATTTCGATTTGTAATCCTTCGGTTTTTATCTTTATCGTGCAACTGTTCACTTATCACAGATGACCTTTCCTGTATGTCGACAGGCGCCGCAACCGTAGCACCGGAGCCGCTTCAGCGACGGCGACAGCCGGCCCAAACTCAACCGCAACACGAGCACCATCGACGATCCTTAGCTATCAAGTATGACAACGATACCCATACGCCTCCGAGAATCAGGTACTATTATCCAACGGCCGGCGCCTACGTTCACTTTCTTAGCATAAGCACTGCACCTTTGAATTTCTTCAGGGCATCATTCAGTTTTTCATGAGACGCGTTATTCTGCTTGCACCTGTAGGGCCATACTTCTGGCAGTGAACATGTTACATGTGCTAAATTACATACCAGTGCACATATAGTTAATATGCTTTAGTTTTGTTCTGATGCCACCTGTTGGTTCCATCAGACTGCTTAATGTTCTCTATGCTTAATTACACATCAGCAAACTAGCATGTGGTTCCGCTGCTTTTTGTTTGTTTTACCCTACATTTTCTGATGCTAGGTATTACATCACTGCTCCGAGCCTCTGTTCATTACTTGTTTGTGTGTTCTTGATCTTCCCAAGTTGCATGACTAATTTGATGCTTCTATTAATTATGGAGCTGCCAACCCCATCAAGCAAAATATTTGTTCTTTTGGGGCTGGCACCTCGAACAAGCATAAAAATAGAGGGAAGCAGATATATTGTCGTGTATGCACACACCCTTCTTTCATTAGTTTAGATGAACCATTGATGATCAATTCGGACCAGTGCATGCGATTAAAATTAATTTTACCTAAATAGATGGTGCAGAATAAACTACAACAACTAGATTTGCAACCACGGGATGCTGATGATATCTTCAAAGAACATTGCAACAGCAGCTAGGCTTCACAGCAACATATGGTAAGCCAGTGTGTTATAGTACATGTGAAATGTAATGCGAGTGGGCTGCTTTCTTGGCTTGTGCCCTCAACGTGTAATCCTACCGAATTACAAATAGTTCAGTTGTTTGCTTTGCCGTATTGCTTGATTCGAATGCTTATTTGTTGTTATGCTATACCTGAGTTGGCCAATATGTTAGCAGTGCCTGCTGTACTATCGTAAAGAAATGCATGCCTATTTCATTTGAGTCCTTAACTTCTCCTCTCAACTTCATCACAAGACTGTCTTCGTAATTTATATGAGGCCACACTATTAAGTGCTTTCTCAGATTATTTCAACTGCTTAGATGCCTTGGCAACTTAAATATAGCGGTTGTACACTCCCTTTCAACTAGGGATGTCCACTGGGTCCCGTTTAATCCCGATTAAAGTCCACTAGTGGTATGATAGTTCAAAAGAGTTTTGTTTTTTGAGGAAAATGAACTAGGGAGGTAGCAAAAACTAACTAGATGGGACTGGCGGATGTCGTTTATTTTCCACTTACATCCCTAGTTTCATCTTACCATTTTAATTTCTTTTCGGCTAATGCTGCTTCGAACCATTTAAATATAGTTTGCCATGCTCGGCAATAATTCGTCTGTCATTTACCATGTAAGCTTACTGCTTGGATCATACGATAACTATCTCTTACTGATGTCCAGCAGAAACCTTTCAGGATGCCGTTCACACTAGGACACAATGTACAACCCCAGAATCTATTTGTGGAAGCAGTGCGCCATCCATGTTACCAGATGCTAGCAGTTCAGAGGCAACACCGCCGGAGAGCAGTCTGAGCACAGATATTATAGTGCTTGAGGCTCTACTAGAGGCAGAAAGAGATGGTGTGGCTGCCATGAATGAGGTAATCTTTATCTTGAGGCTGGAAATTACGGAATTAGCGGCACGCATTATGCAAGCAACCCAAGAATTGGAGGAAGTAAGAATGTTGCATTTGAAGACGGAGGAGGTCCTGCTGTTTCTGCTATCTGAAGCCCAAGGTAATCCCGGTTCTTCTTTAGATACCAGTTGAAATTGTCATTAGATTATTGTATTTGCATGTTGTGTCATGTCTCTGAATGGATTATGTTGCAAGACCCCCTATGTTGTACATGTGTTGTAATGATCCGAATTTTTTAGGCGAGGTAATCCTCAGTACTTGTATGATTGACATAAGGTGAACTGTTTTTCATGTGAGCATATTGTATTGGATGAAATAACTGTTTGACTCAGAGTGTATCCAACCTACTGAATTCGAAGATCACGGCATTTCTAAATCATAATCATATATAAAGGTGGAATAAATCTTTGTTGCGGTTTTGAAGAAATAAATAACAAAACGTATAATTATCTGTGGATATTCGTAATCGAATACAAATTGGATTTGAATTTAGTTTGCCAGGTCCCAGGGAAAACGTGAATGCTAATTCTCCCAAGTTTTGAACGAAGCGGCTAAACACCCACTATAATTTGTGGGCTGCCCAAAGCAAGTGTTTGCGAGATGGAAATTACTGTCTACCCCTGACACTTGACATCCTTATCGACCGGATTTACACTACTGTCGATAGGGGTAGACTAGTAACTTCAATCAGACGTGACACGACGGCCTCTGAGCCCATTCAGACACGTGGGCGCCAAACATGGGCGGCAAAACACATTTGATTCAAGCTCGTCCGAAAGACATGTGTCTCTTCCTCCATTTCCCCATTCATACACGGTGGGCGGCAAAACAAACTCTCCTCGTCCGAAATCGATATAGGCTAATATTTTAAATAGGGGCAGATGTGTAACTTCCAACAGACGTGACACAACCGCCCTACCTGTCAGGCCCGTTCATACACCGTGGGCGCCAACCGTGGGCGGCAAAACACCTTCTCCTCGCCCGAAATAGTTACCGGCAAATATTTGGGAGATGCGAGATTACCGTCCTATCCCCAACTGACGCGATGTCTGAAATTTTAAACGGGGGATAAGTTCGTAACTTTCCCCCATTTCAGAGAAGCGCGTCCCAAAGTTTGAGATCCCCCCTCCCCTCCATTTCCCCATTCATACATCATCGGCGGCACGACAACCTCCGCACTGCGGCCAGCCTCCTCCGTCCGCCACCCCATCCTCCACCTTGTCGGAGCCGCTACCCCTACCCCGTCGTCCACTGCAAGAGATGGACGTCTCTCATCCACGGCACTGGACCAGGATCCTTTCATCGCCTCCTCTCGCTTCATCGGCGCCATCGTCCACCTTGTCGTTGCTGCTCCTACGACCGCCCCGTCCACGGCAACAGGATATATCCCCCGACCCGGCCGTCTGCCGTCTAAAGTCTTCTTCCCCGCCGCCGACAGCCATCGCACCCGCAGCACCCTCAACGTATCAGCATAGGCCTACACAGCGTCGCAAGAGAGGTGGTACTCTTCCATATGTGCTTAAGTTATTGATCTCACCCGGAAAATAGATCGTAATTTGTTTACTGTACTTTTCTTGTCCGTACCAAATCGTAGTGGCTAGTTGAAAGCAAACATTGGTTGCGAAGTAGCTTTGTCCGGTTTGCACCTTCAGATCCGCCATGGCACGGGCACTATACTCGTAAATCTTATGGTTTCCCCCCTTTATATTCACTACCATCATCGTAGGTGCTTCGTGTCGTGCTAGCACTGCTCCTCAAGACCTCAACCCAAAGCTTACGTGTTGAAGTACGAACCTGATATGATGCTCATATCACTAAAACAGAGAACGTTTAATTGGTCACCTAATGTTCCTATATTCGTTTCGAAAAGCATGTGCGCCACCCACTGGTCCAGCTAGTTCCACTTTCCTGATTTTTCTCTTGATGCTTAGGGTTTTCCCCTTTTATCTACTCTACTATGATCTGCGTAGGTGCTTTCTGTCGTACTAGCATTACTCCACCCTTCAAGCTAAACAACACAACACTCAGAATTCGAAAGCTTAGTTGTTCAAATATGATTGTGATATGATACTGATATTAGTTAACCGACACATTTAATTGGTTAGCTAAAGGTCCCACTTGAGTTTCCAAATGCATGTCGCGACATATAGAGAGACAGCATAATTGCATTTCTTTGTCACTTGTTGACCGTACTTTCTTGTCCATACCAAATCTTAGTTCTTATTTCAAAGCAAACATCGCTTGCTAACTACCCTTTGCGCGGTTTGCCGCTTCAGATCTGCCATCCCACTGCCACGGTCAACACTGTACTCATCATGCTTATGTTTTCCCCATTTTATGATGACCACAATCAGCCTATGTGGTTCGTGTCGTAATAGCACTGCTCCACCCATCGAGCTAAACAAGCTTAGTTGTACAAATTCATATCTGATATTATTGCTGATATTAGTAAAACTGAGAGATGTTTAATTGGTTAGCTAAATGTTCCTACTTTAGTTTCGAAATGCATGTGAGCCACATATGGAGAGACCGGAAAGAATAGTATTTCTCTGTGCGCTCTGGTTCATCATGGGTGGCCAACCGACATTGTATTGAAAGACTTGTAATATCTTCAATCTGCTTGCTCTTCTGCTCTTCTTTAAGATGATACTCTTCTCTTGCGGTCGACTGGTCAGGTCGAGTTGTTCTCCCTTAGTATATTTTGAATCTGTCAGGTCAGGTCGACTTGTTCTTCTTTACTATATGTTGAAGCTATCATCTGCGAAGTGTCATCACTTCTGGAGCTCTCATATTTTGAGTAGTAGGCCACATTATATTAATGCACACAACAAATTACAGCATGCATGGCATCTTTTAAAAGAATTGCAGAGATAGCACAAAGGGGTTTACAGGGAGGCAGTATTGGATTAGAATCACTTCTGCATTACAAAGAAAATCTCACTTGTTTTTATGTTTTCATGCATGTCAGATATTGAACATTATCAAAATGAATATGAGAATGGGCGCACGAGAGGAATATTGCGGAACGATCCACTAGCTAACAAACTTGGCATGGTGGAGGATGGCCTATCTTATTCACCCATCAAGGTGCTTGCTCTAACTTTGCAAAGTTGTATTGGTCGCACATATTTTGCATCTGACCTCTTGCATTACTTCCACTTTGTTACACCATCTGCTTAGTTTAAGCATCATATATGAGTATATGCCATACCTATCCATTTTCTGTACCTATTCCATGTGTCGTCACACTATGTTTTTCCAGTCAAATGTTGTTCTTTCGTAATAGATGTCCAAAAGGAAGAGGGTGAGTGCACATCCTCAAGGAGTACAAACTAGGTATTTGGAAAAGGTAGTGATACCTGTTAAATCAGATAGATCAGCAGCCATAGAAAACACAGGCCCAACTGTACCACACTGTACCCCTACTCCAGTGGCCAAACCCCTATTAGAACTGCTGGGAGCCCAGCGTCAGGTACTGTCTATGATATCAATTCAAAATTTGAACTCCTAAATTTCTGCTTGTGCCTTACCTTCTCTCTTGTATGAAAACTAATTTCAGATGAACTTGCTCAAAGGATCATACGATCTCAAAACAATAATGGGCTCTGCATTGCTCTTGTGAGTACCTCTCTCCGTTTTGCCTTGTAACGCTGTACTTAATTAATTGCTATTTGATTATGTATCATCAGTCTGCACCTGAGCTTCATTATCCTCTGTTTCTTCCAATATTATTTGATCTATATTTACTCTTTGCAAAATGTAGAATAATGGCAACGCTTATAAAGAATTTTCTTTGGGGAATTTATTGAATTATCCTTCCATCAACATGGAGAAGGGCTTTGTCCAGCCCGTGTTAACATGTAATGTAAGTTCATCCTTCTCAAGCCTTCAAACTTTGTTCTGGTATAGATTTGGATAGGCATCATTTCCTCCACTGCTGTTTGCTTTGCTGTTTACATCTGATTGGATGTTTGCAACAACTACCAGTTTCAAATTGTAGTTGTAAAAACATGTTCCTTATGCAGAACAGATCCATTTATTTGCTTATATAATTGTGAAACCTGTTACGTGTCTCCTTGTTTCTCTTTCAGACTCGTATCTCTTACGCCAGGCAGAACTTTAGGGAAGATAGTGAGCCAAACCATCTTGAGGACAGCGAGATGACCCCAAGGTCCTGTCTTGATGAAGACAGTGAGTTGAAGCTACTCACCAGCAGGTGTGAGACAACCTCTATGCAGTCGGGTACCTCAATCAGTTCGACTTCTTCAGTCTCAACTTAAAGCGGAAAGGCTTGCTTCAGCTCAGCTCTGACTTGAAGTCAAAGATGCAATGAAGATGTCAGAGGACTGCTATGCAAACCATCATGCCTTAAATCTAGTGTTGATGCATCTATCGTTGACACAACTGAGGTCTACTCAGCTTCTTCAGCTGTTTGGGGGGGCCCGACGTGGCCAGGCCTAGTGCCTTCTGAAGTGCTCTCAGTTTTGTATATTCTTTTGTCGGCGCGTTTATTTGCACTGGTGGCGAACTTTGATGCCCAGTGGATGTAATATGTGTGATAGCCGTGATAGCCTAGCGTAAGTTGCTTGCTTATTTATTTCCTTGTTGTCTTGTTTATTTGTTTGCTTGTAGTCATTGCAGTTCTTTTTCCGCGGTTTGCTAGTGGCTGCAATAACCTATTTTTTTAAACTAGGCCACAATAACCATGGGCTAATATTTACTGTAGTGACACTGGGCCTCCTACGGGCCGTAGAAACAGTGGGCCTTCTACGAGCCGTAGAAACAGTGGGCCTTCTACGGGCCGTAGAAACAATGGGCCTTCTACGGGCCGTATCATCAATGGGCCTTATACGGGCAGTATGATCGATTGGCCAAACATGGGCCAATAACAGGCCGCATTATGGCCATAAACGGGCTAGAGTTGGAATCGTCCGTTCATGGGCCGACCATAACGGGCCATCGTTAATAGGCCGTATTTGATGACGCTATGAAAACGGCCCAACGTATTAACGGACCACAAACGGGCCGACTGTAACCATGGGCTGAATTTGGCCCACAAGCAGAAAATGACAGTAACGGGCCGTAAGTAAACGAATGCTGGAAATGAGCCCAAGAATAAATGGGCTCTGAGAAGGCCGAAAGATAACATGGGCTGGAAACGGCCCAACGGAATAACGGGCCATTAATGGGTATAAAGCGATACACTGTTCATTACGGGCCAGTTTCACCACGGGCCGTTAATGGGTGTAAAGTGATACACTGTTCATTACGGGCCAGTTTCACCACGGGCCGTTAATAGGCCAAGAGTTACATAGGGCCTCATATGGGCCGAAAGACGTCATGGGCCATACATGGGCCAGAAGTGAAAACAGGCTGGAATCATATTGGGTGGCCCAGATGACGCTACTGGGCCTAATTCGGATAGGGCGTAACGGGCCTTGGGTTAGCCGGCTGTAAATGGGCTATATGCGAACAGGCCGTTAACAGGCTTTACATGGGCCGGCCTTTTCACAGCAATGGGCCTCTGTTGGGTCGTGCCACGTGTCGAAGTATCATAGGCGCCTTCTGTCCAATGAGTGGATGACATCTGTCCCAACGATGAGCCGACACGTGTTTCCTCCAGCCAATGATGATTTTACACGTGGAAAATCCCCATTGGTCGGGGCTGTTAACGGGTTATCGGATCCAAAACCCGACCCGATAGCTTAACGGCGTTCCGTTACGGTGGATGCCACGTGTCGGTCACCCTTGACGAAAGCACTTCTGTGACGCGCGATTTATCGTCATGGAAGTGGACACTTCCGTGATGATAATTTTGGTAATGTCATGGAACACTTCTACGACAGCACAGGTATGACTATCTTGATTCTGTCATAAATTTGTCATGGATGTACATGCATGACAAAAAACGCGACCTACTGTGACAAACACGTATCATCACGGAAGTGTATTTTTTTTGTAGTGACACTTTGTTAGCTCCCTTTGGATCGACAAAACCTTCCGGTTGCATCACATACAACTTTTCTTCCAGAAATCCATTCAGGAATGCAGTTTTTACATCCATTTGCCAAATTTCATAATCATAAAATGCGACAATTGCTAACATGATTCGGACAGACTTAAGCATCGCTACGGGTGAGAAGGTCTCATCGTAGTCAATCCCTTGAACTTGTCGAAAACCTTTTGCAACAAGTCGAGCTTTATAGACAGTAACATTACCGTCAGTGTCAGTCTTCTTCTTGAAGATACATTTATTCTCGATGGCTTGCCGATCATCGGGCAAGTCAACCAAAGTCTACACTTTGTTCTCATACATGGATCCCATCTCAGATTTCATGGCCTCAAGCCATTTTGCGGAATCTGGGCTCACCATCGCTTCTTCATAGTTCGTAGGTTCGTCATGGTCCAGTAACATAACCTCCAGAATAGGATTATCGTACCACTCTAGTGCGGATCTTACTCTGGTTGACCTACGAGGTTCAGTAACAACTTGATCTGAAGTTTCATGATCATCATCATTAACTTCCTCACTAATTGGTATAGACGTCACAGGAACCGGTTTCTGTGATGAACTACTTTCCAATAAGGGAGCAGGTACAATTACCTCATCAAGTTCTACTTTCCTCCCACTCACTTCTTTCGAGAGAAACTCCTTCTCTAGAAAGGATCCATTCTTGGTAACGAATGTCTTGCCTTTGGATCTGTGATAGAAGGTGTACCCAACAGTTTCCTTTGGCTACCCTATGAAGACACATTTCTCCGACTTGGGTTCGAGCTTATCAGGTTGAAGCTTTTTCACATAAGCATCGCAGCCCCAAACTTTAAGAAACGACAACTTTGGTTTCTTGCCAAACCACAGTTCATAAGGCATCGTCTCAACGGATTTTGATGGTGCCCTATTTAACGTGAATGCGGCCGTCTCTAAAGCATAACCCCAAAACGATAGCGGTAAATCAGTAAGAGACATCATAGATCGCACCATATCTAGTAAAGTACGATTATGACGTTCGGACACACCATTACGCTGTGGTGTTCCGGGTGGCGTGAGTTGCGAAACTATTCCACATTGTTTCAAATGTAGACCAAACTCGTAACTCAAATATTCTCCTCCACGATCAGATCGTAGAAACTTTATTTTCTTGTTACGATGATTTTCAACTTCACTCTGAAATTCTTTGAACTTTTCAAATGTTTCAGACTTATGTTTCATTAAGTAGATATACCCATATCTGCTTAAATCATCTGTAAAGGTGAGAAAATAACGATACCCGCCGCGAGCCTCAACATTCATTGGGCCACATACATCAGTATGTATGATCTCCAATAAATCAGTTGCTCGCTTCATAGTTCCGGAGAATGCCGTTTTAGTCATCTTGCCCATGAGGCATGGTTCGCAAGTACCAAGTGATTCCAAAAGTCCATCAGTATGGAGTTTCTTCATGCGCTTTACACCAATATGACCCAAACGGCAGTGCCACAAATAAGTTGCAATATCATTATCAACTCTGCATCTTTTGGCTTCAACATTATGAATATGTGTATCACTACTATCGAGATTCATCAAAAATAGACCACTCTTCAAGGGTGCATTACCATAAAAAATATTACTCATATAAATAGAACAACCATTATTCTCTGATTTAAATGAATAACCGTCTTGCATCAAACAAGATCCAGATATAATGTTCATGCTCAATGCTGGCACCAAATAACAATTATTTAGGTCTAATACTAATCCCGAAGGTAGATGTAGAGGTAGCGTGCCGACGGCGATCACATCGACTTTGGAATCGTTTCCCACGCGCATCATCACCTCGTCCTTAGCCAGTGTCCGCTTAATCCGTAGTCCCTGTTTCGAGTTACAAATATTAGCAACAGAACCAGTATCAAATACCCAGGTGCTACTGCGAGCTCTGGTAAGGTACACATCAATAACATGTATAACACATATACCTTTGTTCACCTTGCCAACCTTCTTATCCGCCAAATACTTGGGGCAGTTCCGCTTCCAGTGACCAGTCTACTTGCAGTAGAAGCACTCAGTCTCAGGCTTAGGTCCAGACTTGGGTTTCTTCTCTTGAGCAGCAACTTGTTTGTTGTTCTTCTTAAAGTTCCCCTTCTCCTTCCCTTTGCCCTTTTTCTTGAAACTGGTGGTCTTATTGACCATCAACACTTGATGCTCCTTCTTGATTTCTACCTCCGCAGCTTTTAGCATTGCGAAGAGCTCGGGAATCGTCTTATCCATCCCTTGCATGTTATAGTTCATCACGAAGCTCTTGTAGCTTGGTGGCAGTGATTGAAGAATTCTGTCAATGATGCTATCATCTGGAAGATTAACTCCCAGTTGAATCAAGTGATTGTTATACCCAGACATTCTGAGTAAATGCTCACTGACAGAACTATTCTCCTCCATCTTGCAGCTGTAGAACTTATTGGAGACTTCATATCTCTCAATCCGGGCATTTGCTTGAAATATTATCTTCAACTCTTGGACATCTCATATGCTCCATGACGTTCAAAACGTCGTTGAAGTCCCGGTTCTAAGCCATAAAGCATGGCACACTGAACTATCAAGTAGTCATCACCTTTTCTCTGCCAGACGTTCATAACATCTGGTGTTGCTCCTGCAGCAGGTTTGGCACCTAGCGGTGCTTCCAGGACTTAATTCTTCTGTGCAGCAATGAGGATAATCCTCAAGTTACGGACCCAGTCCGTGTAATTGCTACCATCATCTTTCAACTTTGCTTTCTCAAGGAACGCATTAAAATTCAACGGAACAACAGCATGAGCCATC
The DNA here is from genome assembly GCF_018294505.1 of Triticum aestivum. Lineage (NCBI taxonomy): Eukaryota > Viridiplantae > Streptophyta > Magnoliopsida > Poales > Poaceae > Triticum > Triticum aestivum. The sequence goes on along the minus strand of NC_057799.1, from coordinate 515,608,694 downwards.
TATCTACAACAAACAGAGACATGCAAAATACTATCAGGTACTAAGTTCATGATAAATTTAAGTTCAATTGAAAGTGCGTTATATCGACTAGAGGGGGGTGAATAGGCGATTTTTGTGAATTCTGCACTGAGAAATTTGCTAGTGAGGAAATTCCTTAGCGAAGAACTACTTTCATCGGAATAAGTACTCAAAAGTATGCATGGCAAAACACAAGCATAGTCATCATGATGAAATGAAAGCAAGCACAGAGTACAGAAAGCGTAAACACAGCATAACACAGGATGAAGACAAACAGACTGAAGAAATTGAACTGAGGAAATTGTGAAAGTCTTCAGCCAAAGTCTTCAAACACAGATATGAAGAAGCATACAACACAGTAATGAGGAAATGAAAGAGTTGAGGAAATAGAACCAGTAAGCTTGGTGAAGACAATGATTTGGTAGACCAGTTCCAACTGCTGTCTCAGTTGTACATCTGGTTGGAGCGGCTAGGTATTTAAACCTGAGGACACACAGTCCTCACCGTATTCTCCTTGAACTAAGGTCACACAGACCTCGTCCAATCACTCGTGGTAAGTCTTCAGGTGACTTCCAAACCTTCACAAACTCGGTCACTCGGCGATCCACAATTCCTCTTGGATGCTCTAGACCATGACGCCTAACCTTCTGGAAGAAGCACAGTCTTCAAAGGTAACAAGCATCGGATCCACGCAGGATCAATCTCTTCAGTGATGCTCAATCACTTTGGGTTTGTAGGTGTTTGGGTTTGGGTTTTCCTCACTTGATGATTTTCGCTCAAAGTCCTCGGAGGATGGGATGCTCTCAATTGACAAGTGTCAGTTTCTCTCGGAGCAGCCAACCAGCTAGTGGTTGTAGGGGGCGGCTATTTATAGCCTAGGGAGAAGCCCGTCATGATAAGACATAAATGCCCTTCAATGATATGACCATTAGGTGGTAGATATTTTGGGACAGCTGGCGCATAGCACAGCAACGGTCGGAAATTTGAGCATCAAATTCCTCAGGGCTATCATGTTCCTCACTATGTAGGCAATCCGCACTGGCGAATTCCTAACTCCTCGGTCAGAACAAATTCCTCAGAGACCAGAAGAACTTCGTCTCTGTCACTGAAGAATATGACTGAACTGTATGAGATTTCGAATGGCTTCACTCGAAGGGATTGGTAGGTGTAGGATTTTGAGTTGAGCATCACATGGAAATTTTTCCTTAGTATTTCCTCAACCCCCTTTAACACTACGGTGTTTCCAATGAATCAAGAAAGAGAAAATGAAACTACGAAAACAAAAGTCTTCACGCTTCATGTTCCTCAAATGAATACCAAGTCTTCAAGGTCACACCAATTTCTTCACTTTCAAAGTCTTCGGAAAGTCTTCAGAAATCCAAAGTCTTCAGTCGAAGAACTTCATTTTTAGGGGTCGACTTTCTCTGTAAATATCAAACTCCTCATAGACTTATGGACCTGTGTACACTCATAAACACATTAGTCCCTTAACCTATAAGTCTTCAATACACCAAAATCACTAAGGGGCACTAGATGCACTTACAATCTCCCCCTTTTTGGTGATTGATGACAATATAGGTAAGTTTTCAACGGGGACAAACATATGAAGTGTAAATACTGATATTGAGGAATTTGATTGCAAGATATAGAAGAACTCCCCCTGAAGATGTGCATAGTGAGGAATTTGCTTTTGAAGCAATGCACACTTGAAGAGTTGAATCATGGAGATATCCCCCTATATCTTGTAATTCATACACGCATTTGACATAATATATGAAGAATTTGAAATGCATGATGAAATATGGTGACTGATGTAATTCAGCATGCGTGCAATAACATTAACGAGGAATAAGCATGCAGAAGAAACAGCAAAAGTATCAGGCCACCATAGAGTCTAAGTTTACAACTCGATCCAACAAAGTCATCAGAAGAACGAGAGTTGTAACTTTAGAAAAAAAACGCCCATATAAGATAGACCCGCTTGAAGACTAACTCAAATTTCCCCCCCTTTGTCATCAAATGACCAAAAGGGTCGAAAATGAGGACTAACGCCCCTGAAGAATATCAAGGTGATGAAGGAGCGTCAGCGTCGTTGGGGTCGTTTGTTGATGTAGGGCCTGCTGCAATGTCGTCCAAGTCTTCATGTTCATCAGTGTCATGTGATGAAGAATAGGAGCTGGCCACCAAGGAAGGAACCTTGACCTTCTTGTACTTCTTCGGAGGTGGTGCAGCCCAGTCAAGATCTTCCTTGAGACCCATTTTCTTCAGATCTTCTTCACCATATATGTGCGGCAGAACAGCCCAGGTGCGGTTGAGGGTTTCATGAAGGTAGTAATGGTTTTTCTTCACTGCATTATGGGTAGCAGTCATGTTGTGAAGAATTGAACCAAAATGATGAACATGAGACTGCAGCAGACCAGGTGCAGTCATGTTGTCAAGATCTTCCTTGAGACCCATTTGTGATTGCGATCAACCTTCTGGTGAAGACTGAGGAGAAGCTCACGGTCAGTCATCACCCTGGGTGTTGTGCCTTGAGGATTTTGCTTGGGTGCGTTGGCGGCAGAGTCATGGGTGGCAGAGTCATCATTGGTGGAGTAGGATGCATCCTTGCGAAATTTTCCATCCAATGGACGAATGCCTTCATCAATAACAGCAGTAGCCTTGCCCTTTTCATCAGCTGAGGAAAATGTCCGTTTGAGGACTTCAATCGGGGGCAAGTAGCTGCAATGATTCAGTGTATCAGCTTTGTAGTTGAGTGAAGACCTTGTTCTGATGAATCTCATAATCCACGGTGCATAAGGCTTCAACTCAAATGGTGACATTGCGACATTGGCCAGAGTCCCCATGAAGAAATCATGGAAGTTGACGGGAACGCCATGAATGATATTGAAAAGCAGATTCTTCATGATGCCAACGACTTCTTCTTCATTCGAGTCGTGGCCCTTGATAGGACTCAATGTCTTCGTCAGAATGCGATAGACAGTCCAAGGCACATACAGCAATTCCTTCACAAGGAATTTTGTTCTTGGGGCCTGACCTTGGCTTCAAAGGCTTCATCAGCACTTGCATATAGTGATCGGTAAGCTCAGGTTCATTGTAGACGCAACAAGCACCTTCAAGGGGCGGACTGAGAGGCAAAGCACGAAGCAATTCAGTATCTGGTGCTTTGTAGTGAGTGTTTTCAGACATCCAGTCCATCACCCATGAATTCACGTCTTCAGAGTTGCCAGTGATGTGCAGATTTGCATAAAATTGAAGAATTAGCTCTTCATTCCAATCACATATCTCAGTGTAGAAATTTAACAGTCCAGCGTCGTAGAGAACACTGAGGACTGGCCCGAAGCATGGCAGAGATTCCATATCCATGTGAGGAATGTGCTCATGATTGAAGACTTTGTCTTTGTTGAACAGCACTGAGGAATAGAAATTTGCCTGGCTGGCAGTCCAGAAACGCCTCTTCCTTATGCGAGCAGAGTCATAAGGTTGTAATCAGTGAAGAATACATGCTCGCCAAAGAAGGCATCAGCCTTAAATTTTTGCTTCCTTGAGAATGGATCATTTGGCTTGGGCAGTGGAGTGTCAGTCAGTTGCATGATGACCTCAGGAATCGCAATCTCAGGTTCTTCAGGCTGAGGAATTTCTGGTTCCTCTTTAGTGGCAGCCTGGTTTTTCAATTCTTCATTCTCATTTTCTTCAGCACTAGTGGCTGGAATGTCTTCATGAGCTTCATCAGATCCCATTTGAACTGTAGTGGCTGGGGACTGAGGAATTTGCTGCATTGGAGTGAAGAGTGGAGAATTGGGGTGTTGACTTTCCCAAAAGTCATCATTCATTGTTGTATAGCCAATGTCCACATCTTCTTCTTCAATTTCTTCAACGCCAGCCTCTTCAGCAGTAAACTGAGGCATAGGCGAGGAAACTGTGGGGGTTGAAGGGATTTTATCCACTTCAATTTCTTCATCCATCTGCTCTGACGTAGCAGCAGAGGGATTTTCTTCATCAGATCCGCTAGGGATCACATATTCTTCATCAAAAGGGATGATTTCCTTTGATGGCATGGAGGAAACTAGAACAACATCAATTGGATTAGCAAATGAGCTTGTCAATTGCTTCATCTTCTTCGGTGCTGAAGAATCTGAAGGAGCTGATGCTTTCCTTTTCTTCACTGCTGCATGCTCTGCAGCCTTGGTCTTCTTCACATCTGATGCAGATGGAAGGATTGGAGTTGGAGTAGGTGCAGGAGGAGTAGAGGAATGTTGTGACGCCCGGATAATCAAGCTACAGTAAACCTCTGCTAATGGTGCCACGTCACCTCGGTTACTGTTGATAAACTCGAGTTAGTTCAAAAACGATTCAACTTAAAATTTAAAATATAGGCAAACAATAAAAGTTTTCAAATATTAAAACTAAATTGTTCAGAGTGAACCAAATATTGCATAGATAATAATGGTGGAGAAATCTAAATTTAATAAAATGTTTAAGTGTTCAAAATAATTAAAATAGAGGTTTAAATGTTAAAATAAATGCCTTTTGGATTTTATAAAATATTAAACTATTTTAATTTGGGTTGAGGATTAATGTGGCAATAGTATATTTAAAAGTATTAATTTAAGTGCTAGTGATAATTTTTATAAAACTAAAATAAAAGTAAAACAGTAAAAAGAAAGATAAATAAAAAGAAAAGAAACAAAACAGAAAAATAACTAACCAAAAAAAGGAAAACAAAAAAAGAAAACAAAAGAACCCCCTCTCCCTGGGCCGAGTGGCCCAGCTAGCCCCAGGCCGGCCTAGCTGCGGCCCAGCCCCACTCACCTTATCCACTCACCCCCCCAGCCAAACCCTAACCCAAACCGAACCCCACCCACTCTCCCCGATCCCCTCTCTCTCTCGCTCCCCCTCGATCCCCCTCTCCCTCCCCCGTTCTGGATCGGGAGCGGGCGCCCCCGACGCCTCCCGTCGCCCGCCTCGCCGCCCCTCCTGGCCTCCTTGCTGCCGCCCCGATCCACC